>NC_056447.1:8941846-9217590 GCF_018296145.1 Oncorhynchus tshawytscha | reverse complement strand
ATTTCTTTTAAAAAAACATTATGGACACTTACCATGCGCATTGGTACTCGGTCTTCTCGCTACTCCTTCTCAGAAGAGGAGACGTGAACACTACACAGAGGGGACTATTGTGACAAGAGAGATTGTCACCAGATCCTGATTCCTCTAATGAACACACAATAATGACACACACACAATACGTGCTTACCATACACACATAGTGACTTAACGGACAAGCTGAAGCAAAGCTCTCTTAACTCTTTGGAACACAAGCACACATTTGGAGACCGGTGGCTGCAGTGAGTGTTGGGCTTCTGTATACAGTCTGGACCTAAGTGGCTGCTATGATGGCAGTATATGTGATCCCAGTAATAATGTGGGCGTAGCTGTGTGTATCTCACACACGGAGCTATCTCTAAGAGAAATGAGTGTGTTCCCCTGGGTAGGGATACTCTAATGACTTTGTGTATGGCCCTATGCGCTCTCACTTTTGCCTCCAACATCCTCTGACAGCCTGACACACAGACAGAGACACATGCAGACAAATGTACACACACACACACTCACGAACAAGCGCACACCACCCGCACGCCCAATCCTCCTGAGCCCTCTACAGGCCCTTTTTGAGCCTGGAGGATTAGGGACCCCCGCCTACCTATTTTGGATCCGTCAATAGGCTTATTGTGGGCAAACAACCTGCTATCCACCCACCTCCGTGGGCGGCAAACATCAGCGCGTGCATCTTATGAATGAACTCTGATGAGGCAGATGGGAGCCATCACTCAAATAACCACATTGTAGGGGAAGTGCTTGGCAGCCTACGCCTCTTGTCATTCCCTCAAATCAAATGTGCCCAATTCTATATATTGTGGTTAATTCAAAGAATATAAAAACAAAGATTAAAATCATTAATTATGGATGATGGCGTCATGATAGGCCCCGGTAGTCAACACATGGGTGTAGGGTTTTGTCCTCTTTTTCCACAAAGACAAACCCTGCACGGCAGGGGAGGCTGAAATACATGATCCCGGCAGCTAGAGAGTCCTCCATGGTCTTGTATACCTCCATGGTTTTGGTCTCCGGGCCAGACAGGGAATAAAGCCACCACCAAGGTGGTGTGGTACCCTGGAGAAGGTCAATAGCGCAAGCATAGGGTCGAGCCTTGTTGAAAACCTCCCGGAGGTCCTGGTCTCCATGGTTAACAAGCCCGCAGAAGGATGTCCTAGGGCAGGCTCCACCACCTTAAGGCAATGTGCTCTAGCAGAATGGGCTCCAACCCAGGATAGAACCAGTAGCCCAGTCGATCAGGGGGTTGTGCCTCTGGAGCCATGAAAATCCCAGAACCACAGGTGCATGAGGAGATTCAATTAGTAGAAGCAGGTTATTAATGGGAGCCGTACTGTGAGTGACCCTGCCAATGATTTCAGATTGTCTCGGTAATGCAGGCATCGGGGACTTCTGGGGTTCTTCGGCGGAGAAAAAGAAACAGTTGATGAGTGAGTGAGGCTGAGAAGTCGAGGTCCCTGGGTAACTCCCAGGCTGTGAGTTCTTTTGATTTGCTCCAATAATCCAAGAAGGAAGGTGTCGAACAGGGACTCCAGGACTCCAAATGTATTAAAAATACAAAACCAAAAATACCTTATTTACATAAGTATTCAGACCCTTTACTATGAGTCTCAAAATTGAGCTCAGGTGCATTCTGTTTCCATTGATCATAATTGAGATGTTTCTGCAACTTAATCGGAGTCTGCCTGTGGAAAATTCAATTGGTTGGACATAATATGGAAAGGCACACTTGTCTATATAAGGTCCCACAGTTGACAGTGCTTGTCAGACAAAAAATATCTGCAGCATTGAACATCCCCAAGAACATATTGGCCTCCATCATTCTTAAATGGAAGAAGTTTGGAACCTCCAAGACTCTTCCTAAGAGCTGGCCGCCCGGCCAAACGAGGAGAAAGGCCTTGGTCAGGGAGGTGACCAAGAACACAATGGTCACTCTGACAGAGATCCAGACTTCTTCTTTGGAGATGAAAGAACTCTCACACCATGAGAAACAAGAATCTCTGGTCTGATGAAACCAAGATTTAACTATTTGGCTTGAATGCACACAGCCAAGGCCATGCAGGTGTAGCTTCAGGACAAGTCTCTGAATCTCCTTGAGTGGCCCAGCCAGAGCCAGGACTTGAACCTGATCAAACATCTCTGGATAGACCTGAAAATAGCTGCGCAGCAACACTCCTCATCCAACCTGACAGAGCTTGAGAGGATTTGCAGAGAAGAATGGGAGAAATTCCCCAAATACAGATGTGCCAAACTTGTAGTGTCATACCCAAGAATACTCAAGGCTATAATTCTATCGAAGGTATTTCAACAAAGTACTGAGTCAAGAGGGTTTTTTGCAAAAATTTCTACAAACCATTTTTTCATTTTCGTTTTGTGTGTAGACTGGTGAGGGGGAAAACTGTTTAACAACACTGTCATCTCAGATTTTCAAAATATGCGTTACAGCCAACGCTAGACAAGCATTTGTGTAAGTTTATCATGGCATAATGCTATGCTAGGCTCTGCTGGCAGCAGGCAACATTTTCACGAAAATAAGAAAAGCAACCAAATTAAATCATTTACCTTTGAAGAACTTCAGATGCTTTCACTCAGGAGACTCCCAGTTAGATAGCAAATGTTCCTTTTTTCCAAAAATATTATTTTTGTAGGCGAAATAGCTCCTGTTTCTTCATCATGCTTGGCTGAGAAATCGACCGGAAAATGCTGCAACTATAACGGCAAACTTTTTTCAAAATTTGCTCCATAATATCGACAGAAACACGGCAAATTTTGTTTAGGATCCATCCTCAAGGTGTTTTTAACAAATATATTCAATAATATATCCGTCGAGGCAATTGGTTTCTCATAAGAAGCGATTGGGAAAATGGCTACCTCAGTATTTTACGGGAGATTTTCTGCGGGAGACACCATGTGACCACATGCTATATGTGGTCCCTTACAGCCATTCTTTAATGGAAATGCCTAAAAAGACGTCACAATGCTGTAGACACCTTGGGGAATGCGTGGAAAACGTAAGCTCATTCGTAGCTCATTCACAGCCATATAAGGAGTCATTGGCATGAGGCGGTTTCAAAAAATGCGGCACTTCCTGGTTGGATTTTTATCTGGGTTTTGCCTGTAACATCAGTTCTGTGGCACACACAGGCAATATCTTTGCAGTTTTGGAAACGTCAGAGTGTCTTCTTTCCAAAGCTGTCAATTATATGCATAGTCGAGCATCTTTTCATGACAAAATATCTTGTTTAAAACAGAAACGTTTTTTCATCCAAAAATTAAAATAGCGCCTCCTAAATCCAAGAGGTTAATTTGGGCACACTTTTCATCCAAAATTCTGAATGCTGCCCCCTACCCTAGAGAAGTTAATCCATTTTAGAATTAGGCTGTAACATAACGAAATGTGGAAAAAGTCAAGGGGTCTGAATACTTTCTGAATGCTTTGTATATCCTGGTGTATATTTTGTTAAGGTCTAGACTTTTTCAATGCTAGATAATTTAAGAAAACCCTGCACCTTGGCATTACAACAGCGTTTTATGTTAGAAGCTGAAAAAATATTTACTGTGTATTCATGACTGGCCTATATGAGGCTGCCAAAAAAGAGTTTCTACCCATCTGTGACCAAATACCAGAGCATTTTACCATCCCCCAGGGATATCTATGAGAGGTCAATGGGAAAACATTTTTACAGTTTTATAATCCTGGGATTGGAGATGTGAATACATTACCCTCATGGGAGCTATGACTTTGATATTCAGTTTGTTGCAGAGGGCTATATGTTTCCTCTTTGCTCAGATAAAGCTTGCTAGTTCTAATGCAACTCCAAAAGTAACCTCAAAAGCTTTTACCGAAAGTTTGTGTTTGTGCCAACCTCAAAAGCCTAACAAGATACATTGTGGCAGTGTTGTACCATCCACTTTCTTCATTAAGATATTTAAATCTAGTTAAAAGCAATGTACTACATGACTATGCTCTGTGGCTGAGAGCAGGGAAAGAGGTAGAATTCATCATTCTACATTGTAGCTTTATATCTTTGTCTAGTCCTCTTTGTGACTGAAAATCTGACATTTGTTGATACATGATAAGCCCCAATTAGCATTTCTATAACTCTCACACAGTACTGATTTAAAATATGTAAGGTAACATTTATGCATGTACCTATTCCATTGTGGGTAATAATAACACCCTAAAAGGTTAGCAGATATTCAGTTACACTGCGATTTCCTGAAATTAGAAGTGACACATTTTCCATGTACTATTATGCAAAGCCTTTCAATGGATATACAGCGAGGTCTGAAATTATTTACAACCTTCATAGAGCTGAGCAATAATGTGTCACGCCTCGAGGGCGCCAGGCTGCCACATCATTACGCACACCTGTCACCATCATTACGAGCATCAGCACTTTTTGGACTCACCTGGACTCCTTTACTTTGTTGATTGCCCCCTCTTTATCTGTTTGTTCCTCAGTTTGATCCCAGCTGAGCATTAATGTTGTTTTGTTTCCCCTGTCCAGATGCTGTCCATGTTTTTTTTTTCCGTTATTTATAAAATGTTCACTCCCTGTACTTACTTCTCATCTCCCAGCGTCTGTCCTCACATAATGACTGTATAAAATAAATAATTAAAATACTGAGCTACTGTATTGTATGATCCAAACAATTGGGAAATGATATTCATTAATACAAAGACATTTTGTTTTTTTCTCAAAAAGGTCCAAATTGACACCCCTATAGATTTTATAAATAAAATAGATAAAATAGAATAAATACAATATAGCAAGTAAAACACTGGAATGGTAGATTTGCAGTGGAAGAATATCAAAGTAGAAATAAAAATAAGGGGGTGCAAAGGAGCAAAATAGATCAATAAAATAAATACAGTAGGGAAAGAGGTAGTTGTTTGGGCAAAATTATAGATGGGCTATGGACAGGTGCAGTAATCTGTGAGCTGCTCTGACAGCTGGTGCTTAAAGCTAGTGAGGGAGATAAGTGTTTCCAGTTTCAGAGATTTTTGTAGTTCGTTCCAGTCATTGGCAGCAGAGAACTGGAAGGAGAGGCGGCCAAAGAATTGGTTTTGGGGTGACCAGAGAGATATACCTGCTGGAGCACGTGCTACAGGTGGGTGATGCTATGGTGACCAGCGAGCTGAGATAAGGGGGACTTTACCTAGCAGGGTCTTGTAGATGACATGGAGCCAGTGGGTTTGGCGATATATGTTGGAGTCAACAGAAGTCAGAAATAACATTATAACATTATACCTCTCATGTGAAACACGCATGACCAGTGCGTGACTGCTGCTGACTCATTCAGCTCTCATTCGGCCCCACTTCACAGTAGAAGCATCAAACAAGTTTATAAAGACGCTTGACATCTAGTGGAAGCCTTAGGAAGTGCATGATGACCAATATCCCACTGTATCTTCGATAGGGGCTGAGTTGAAAATCGACCAACCTCAGATTTCCCACTTCCTGGTTGGATTTTTCTCAGGTTTTTGCCTGCTATATGTGTTCTGTTTTATTCACGGACATCATTCAAACAGTTTCAGAAACTTCAGAGTGTTTTCTAGCCAAATATACCAATAATATGCATATATTAGCAACTGGGACTGAGGAGCATGCAGTTTACTCTGGGCAACTCTAGGCACCTTATTCATCAAGCTACTCAATACTGCCCCCAGCCATAAGAATTAAATAATGTATTGTTTCATTTTGGAGTCACTTTAAATAAGAATGGAATATGTTTCTAAACACATCTACATTACTCTGGATTGTACCATGATTACGGATAATCCTGAATGAACTGTGAATAATGATGAGTGAGAAAGTTACAGAGGGTCAAAGATCATACCCCCAATACATGCTATCCTCCCTGTTGTTGGTAATGGTGAGAGGTTAGCCTGTCTTTGGGGTATGATATTGACATTGTGTAGATTGTGTAGATTTCTCACTCATCATTATTATCTCTTTTTAAAAGTTTAGATTGTTTAGAAATTCACTAGAAATTTTAATTAAGCCTGATATTGTCAAGGTAAATCAAGTTAAGGAGGTAATTGTGTTACATATTGGTCACGTTTCTTCATTTTACAGTCTGCAATTTACCTAGGTTTTACATTAATATTAAAGTTAATTGAATACGTGTCGTGTGCTGTAGCAGTCTGATTTTTCATACAGTGTTCAGTTTAAGTACCATATATTTTACATTACAGAGGAAAAAGTAAATTATAATTACAGGGGACAAACAATGTTATATAGCGACTAATAACAGGTATTACTTATAGCCTTTTCTGATATCTAGAAACAACTGAGTCATAAGTAGTACATAACTAACTACCTTACTAGCAATCTGGAAATGAATAGGGTTAAACTAAACAATATAGTTTATTTGTAATGTGTGACTGTATATTAGAGCTGGGCAGAAAATAGAAAATACCAGTTTTTCACATACTCAAAGTAGTCTAATTGAAACATAAAGAAAACTATTTTCTTTCATATTCAAATACAGATCTCAGAAAAACAAATCATATTTGAAATTATTTTGAATACCTATCAGAAAACCAAACAATATTTAAAAGGTATTTGAATATATGCAAGTTATTTGAAAACCAAAACATTATTTATTTAACATGATTTTTTTAATGATTACCTCATCTCTGTTCCCCACGCATACAATTATCTATAATGTCCCTCCAAAGACCAAATCAAATCAAATCAAATCTTATTTGTCACATACACATGGTTAGCAGACGTTAATGTGAGTGTAGCGAAATGCTTGTGCTTCTAGTTCCGACAATGCAGTAATAACCAACAAGTAATCTAACTAACAATTCCAAAACTACAGTCTTATACACAGTGTAAGGGGATAAAGAATATGTACATAAGGATATATGAATGAGTGATGGTACAGAGCAGCATAGGCAAGATACAGTAGATGGTATCGAGTACAGTATATACATATGAGATGAGTATGTAAACAAAGTGGCATAGTGTCACGCCCTGGTCAAAGTATTTTGTGTTTATCTTTATGTATTTGGTCAGGCCAGGGTGTGGCATGGGGTTTTGTAATTGTGGTGTGTTTGTCTTGGGGTTTTGGTGGTGGTATTGGGATTGTAGCTTAGTGGGTTGTCTAGCAAGGTCTATGGCTGTCTGGAGTGGTTCTCAATCAGAGGCAGGTGCTTATCGTTGTCTCTGATTGGGAACCATATTTATCAGCCATATTCTTTGAGTTTGTCGTGGGTGATTGTCCTTAGTGTCTTACTTGTACTCTCTGTTAGTTTGCACTAGATAGGCTGTTTTCGGTTTTCATTACGTTTATTGTTTTGTAGTGTTTAGTGTTTAGTCGTGTTTAGTGTTTAGTCGTGTTTACGTTTTGTTTAATAAATATGGATCGCAATCGACACGCTGCAGTTTGGTCCGCTCTCCTTCATCACCACTAGAAAACCGTTACACATAGTTAAAGTGGCTAGTGATACATGTATTACATAAGGATGCAGTCGATGATATAGAGTACAGTATATACATATGCATATGAGATGAATAATGTAGGGTAAGTAACATTATATAAGGTAGCATTGTTTAAAGTGGCTAGTGATATATTTACATAATTTCCCATCAATTCCCATTATTAAAGTGGCTGGAGTTGAGTCAGTGTCAGTGTCAGTGTGTTGGCAGCAGCCACTCAATGTTAGTGGTGGCTGTTTAACAGTCTGATGGCCTTGAGATAGAAGCTGTTTTCAGTCTCTCGGTCCCAGCTTTGATGCACCTGTACTGACCTCGCCTTCTGGATGATAGCGGGGTGAACAGGCAGTGGCTCGGGTGGTTGATGTCAACGCACGTTCTAATGAACTCGCACACCGAATCAGCGTATTCGTCAATATTGTTATCTGACGCAATACGAAACATCTCCCCAGTCCACGTGATGGAAGCAGTCTTGGAGTGTGGAGTCTTGGTCGGACCAGCGTTGGACAGACCTCAGCGTGGGAGCCTCTTGTTTTAGTTTCTGTCTGTAGGCAGGGATCAACAAAATGGAGTCGTGGTCAGCTTTTCCGAAGGGGCGGGGCAGGGCCTTATATGCGTCGCGGAAGTTAGAGTAACAATGATCCAGGTCTTTCCACCCCTGGTTGCGCAATCGATATGCTGATAAAATTTAGGGAGTCTTGTTTTCAGATTAGCCTTGTTAAAATCCCCAGCTACAATGAATGCAGCCTCCGGATAAATGGTTTCAGTTTGCAAAGAGTTAAATAAAGTTTGTTCAGAGCCATCGATGTGTCTGCTTGGGGGAATATATACGGCTGTGATTATAATCGAAGAGAATTCCCTTGGTAGATAATGCGGTCTACATTTGATTGTGAGGAATTCTAAATCAGGTGAACAGAAGGATTTGAGTTCCTGTATGTTTCTTTCATCACACCATGTCATTTTAGCCATAAGGCATACGCCCCCGCCCTCTTCTTACCAGAAAGATGTTTGTTTCTGTCGGCGCGATGCGTGGAGAAACCCGTTGGCTGCACCGCCTCGGACAGCGTCTCTCCAGTGAGCCATGTTTCCGTGAAGCAAGAACGTTACAGTCTCTGATGTCCCTCTGGAATGCTACCCTTGCTCGGATTTCATCAACCTTGTTGTCAAGAGACTGGACATTGGCAAGAAGAATGCTAGGGAGTGGTGCACGGTGTGCCCGTCTCCGGAGTCTGACCAGAAGACCGCCTCGTTTCCCTCTTTTTCGGAGTCGTTTTTGGGTCGCTGCATGGGATCCACTCCGTTGTCCTGTTTGTAAGGCAGAACACAGGATCCGCGTCGCGAAAAACATATTCTTGGTCGTACTGATGGTGAGTTGACGCTGATCTTATATTCAGTAGTTCTTCTCGACTGTATGTAATGAAACCTAAGATGACCTGGGGTACTAATGTAAGAAATAACACGTAAAAAAACAAAAAACTGCATAGTTTTCTAGGAACGCGAAGCGAGGCGGCCATCTCTGTCGGCGCCGGAAGCTCTTATGTCCAGGGAGGTTTTCCAATGCCTCGCAAACAATGTCACCTATTGGTAGATGGGTACATTTAAAAAACAGACATTGACTATCCCTTTTGAGCATGGTGAAGTTATTTATTACACATTGAATGCCGTTTCAATACACCCAGACACTACAAAGTTACAGACATCCTTCCTAACTCAGGGGGGTTCAGGATAAAAAAATACATGGAATGGATCTAAGCACAGGCAAAAATCCTAAAAATCCTATAGGAAAACCTGGTTCAGTCTGGTTTCCACAGGACACTGGAAGACAAATTCACCTTTCAGCATGACAATAACCTTAAGCAAAGGGCCAACTGTACACTGGAGTTGCTTACCAAGAAGAAGGTGAATGTTCCTGAGTGGCCGAATTACATTTTTGACTATGTGTGGAAAATGTATAAAACATGAATCACTCGCAATATTACCTCACCCTTCACCTCCACATTAACTGAACCTTATTCCAACCAGGACAATGGCAACAATTGACGAAACAAGGCAAATACATAATTATCAGCTATATATGTGAATTGTAACAATCTAGCTAGCCATCTAGGTAAACAGGTAAAAATGACCTAAAACTAATTTTATGCAAGTTAGATGTATATTGTTTGTGGGTAACTACAAATTCTTCTATCTAGCCAGTTAGTGAGTCAATAGGGCTATGGATGTACCCATTCACTGAACCGTCTTCCAGCCAGGACAACAATGGTAATAAAGACAAAACAAGATATACACAAAGCAACCGTTTTACTTCAAAACTATCAGCTAGCTATATGTGAATCGTAATAATGTATGGTTCATTCGGAAAGTATTCAGACCCCTTGACTTTTTCCACATTTTATTACATTACAGCCTTATTCTAAAATTGATGCAATTATTTTTTTACCTCATCAATCTACACACAATATCCCATAAATAGAAAGTGAACATTTTTGCAAATGTATACAAAAAACAAATACCTTACAGATATAAGTATTCAGACTGTTTGCTATGAGACTCGAAATTGAACTCAGGTCTGGGGAAGGGTACAAAAACATTTATTTTAAGGTCACCAAAAACACAGTGGCCTCCATCATTCTTAAATGGAAGAAGTTTGGAACTGCCAAGATTCTTCCTAGAGCTGGCCGCCCAGCCAAAGTGAGCAATCGGGACAGAAGGCCCTTGGTCAGGGACGTGACCAAGAACCCGATGGTCACTCGGGCAGAGTTCTAGAGTTCCTCTGTGGTAATGGGAGAACCTACCAGAAGGACAACTATCGCTGCAGCACTCCGCCAATCAGGCCTTTATGGTAGAGTGGCCAGACGGAATCCACTCCTCAGTAATAGGCACATGAGTTTGCCAAGAGGCACCTAAAGGACTCTCAGACCATGAGAAACAAGATTCTCTAGTCTGATGAAACCAAGATTGAACACTTTGGTCTGAATACTAAGCATCACGTCGAGGAAACCTGGCACCATTCCTACGGTGAAGCATGGTGTTGGCAGCATCAGCATCATGCTGTGGGAATGTTTTTCAGTGGCAAGGATTGAGAGACTAGTCAGGATCGAGGGAAACATTAATCTAGCAAAGTACAGAGAGATCCTTGATGAACACTTGCTCCAGAGCACTCAGGACCTCAGAATGGGGTGAAGGTTTACCTTCCAACAGGACATCGACTCTAAGCACACAGCCAAGACAATGCAGGAGTGTCTTCGGGATGTCCTCGAGTGGCCCAACCAGAGCCTGGACTTGAACCCGGTCAAACATTTCTGGAGAGACCTGAAAATAGCTGTGCAGCGACGGTCTCCATCCAATCTGACAGAGATTGAGAGGATCTGCAGAGAAGAATGGGAGAAATTACCCAAATTCAGGTTGGCAAACATATCCAAGAAGACTCAAAGCTGCAATCGCTGCCAAAGGTGAATCAAGTCCTGAATAAAGGGTCTGAAAATGTATATAAATGTGATGTTTCAGGTTTTACATTTTTAGATATTTACAAGCATATCCCCAAAACTGTTTTTGCTTTGTCAGTATGGGGTTTTGTGTGTTGATTGATGAAAGAAAAAAGTTTTAATACATTTTATAATAAAACTGTAACGTAACAAAATGTGGAAAAAGTCAAGGGGTCTGAATACTTTCCGAATGCATTGTAGCTAAGCAAATAGTTTAACAGGTAAAAATTACCTAAAACTAATGACATGCAAGATAGATGTCAATTATTTGTGGGTAGCTAGCTAACAATTCTTCATGGCTATCTGGCTACTCCAATTGAATTATTAAGGGCTTGCAATATAAGGCAAATAGGCAGGTATTCCACAAAGCATAGTTAAAACTATAGTTCTCAGGTCTGCTGCATATTGGATAATAAAAAAACTCTTGCCGTTGTATTGGGCAGTTCAATGGTGAGAAATATCTCCAAAAAAAAGTTGTGCCATCCAGGAGCACGAGTACAGGACATCAATAAGCTTTTGCCAAACATTTTAAATCAGAATCTCTCATAGTTCATGTGGGATTCAATGACATTATGAAGGGCAGCTCAGGACAGCTGACGATGGATTTTAAAGAACTGATTGGTTCTCTGCTTGACACCAACAAACGCCCCATGACATCAGGCCATGTGCCCTCCCTAAATCGTGGCATTTAATGTTTCAGCAGACTTTTAACCCTCCATAACTGGCTAGGAGACTGCTGCAGATCTGTGGATGTAACATTTATTGACAATTTTGATTCACCCAAATCCTTTGGATGGGATTCACCCAAATCCTTTGTGTCCCTGGATCCTTTCACAGCAATATAAGGCTGCGTTGAGATAATGACTTATCAATGACCCAGCTCAGTTAATCCCTACCATTGTGTCGCTGAGTTGCCATAATGCTTCAGCAAATGTACATTATTTCTGGGGCATTGGAAGACACAATGTAAGTAACCTAATGTACGTCCCCCTAAATGCCCTGAATGCCTCTGCTGATTCTACTGCTATTGCATGCAATAATCATGTGACTATGAACCAAAGTTATACTGTTAGCACTGAGGCAGTGGACCCAAATAGGAAATCAACTATGTGCAGCTCACCCTGCACTAACATAAATAACATGAGCATATCTACTTCCGCTAAGCTTCCCAGTAAAGCAATGAAAACAATCCCAGAAAGTGTTAAAAATAGTCCACATTAACATGTGTAGCTTAAGAAACAAGGTTAATGAAATCAATTTTCTAAAAACAGATAACATTCATATTTTGACAATCTCTGACACTCACTTATATAATACCTTTGATGATATAGTGGTAGCAATACATAGTTATAACATCTACAGAAATTACAGAAATGTCAAAGGTGGAGGTATTGCCGTTTATGTTCCGAACCACATTCCTGTAAAGCCTCACCTAAAGCCCTTTCTGTTGGAAAGCTGCTGTAGACCACAAAGTGCTAAAAGTCAGTATCTGGAAAATGTGTGAAATGCTTGATAATGTATGTGATATCAACAGAGAGGTATATTTTCTTGGTGATTTACAGTGCATTCAGAAATATTTCAGACTCCTTGACTTGTGAAAATATTGTTACATTACAGCCTTATTTTACAATGGATTAAATAGTTGTTTCCCCTCATCAATCTACACACAATACCCCATAATAACAAAGCAAAAACTTTTTTAGAATTTACAAGCTTGGCACACCAGTATTTGGGGAGTTTCTCCAGTTCTTCTCTGCAGATCCCCTCAAGCTTTCATGTTGGATAGGGAGCATCGCTGCACAGCTATTTTCAGATCTCTCTAGAGATGTTTGATTGGGTTCAAGTCCGGGCACGTCCAGAAGCCACTCCTGACTTGTTTTGGCTGTGTGCTTACAGTTGTTGTCCTGTTGAAAGTTGAACATTTGCCCCAGTCTTAGGTCCTGAGCTCTCTGGAGCATGTTTTCATCAATTGCTCCGTTCTTCTTTCCCTTGACTAGTCTCCTAGTCCCTGCCACTGAAAAACATCTCCACAGCATGATGCTGTCCCACCATGCTTCACGGTAGAGATGATGCCAGGTTTCCACCAGACAGAGGCCCTTCTTCCCCGATTGCTCAGTTTGGCCGGGCAGCCAGCTCTAGAAAGAGTCTTGGTGGTTCCAAACTTTTTCCATTTAAGAAAGATGGAGGCCACAGTGATCTTGGGGACCTTCAATGCTGCAGACAGTTTTTGGTACCCTTGACCAAATCTGTGCCTCGACACAATCCAGTCACGGAGCTCTACTGACAATTCCTAAGACCACATGGCTTGATTTTTGCTCTGACATGGACTGTGAACTGTGGGACCTTATATAGACAAGTGTGTGCCTTTCTAAATCATGTCCAATCAATTGAATTTACTACAGGTGGACTCCAATCAAGTTGTTGAACCATCTCAAGGATGATCAACGGAAATAGAATGCTCCTGAGCTCAATTTCGAGTCTCATAGCAAAAGGTCTGAATACTTTTGTCAATAAAGTATTTAAAAGAATACACAGTACCTGTAAACAGTTTGGCCACACCTACTCATTCAAGGATTTTTCTTTACTTTCACTATTTTCTACATTGTAGAATAATAGTGAAGACATCAAAACTATGAAATTACACACATGGAATCAAGTACTAACCAAAAAAGTGTTAAACAAATCAAAGTATATTTTATATTTGAGATTCTTCAAAGTACCCATCCTTTGCCTTGATGACAGCTTTACACACTATTGGTATTCTCTCAACCAGCTTCACCTGGAATGCATTTCCGACAGTCTTGAAGGAGTTTCTACACATGCTGAGCACTTGTTGAATGCTTTTCCTTGAGGTCAGGTGATTGTGGAGTCCAGGCCATCTGATGCAGTACTCCATCAAGCTCCTTCTTGGTTAAATAGCCCTTACACAGCCTGGAGATGTGTTGGGTCATTGTCCTGTTGAAAAACAAATAATAGTCCCACTAAGCCAGATGGATGGCATATCGCTGCAGAAAGCTGTGGTAGCCTTGTAGGTTAAGTTTGCCTTGTATCATGAATAAATCACAGATAGTGTCACCAGCAAAGCACACCCACACCCTCACACCTCCTCCTCCATGCTTCACGGTGAAACCCACACATGCATAGATCATCTGATCACCTACTCTGCGTCTCACAAAGACACAACAGTTGGAACCAAAAATCTCAAATTTACAGTCATCAGTCCAAAGGACAGATTTCCGCCAGTCTAATGAACATTGCTCATGGCCCAAGCAAATCTCTTCTTCTTATTGCTGCCATTTAGTAATAGTTTCTTTACACCATTCTGTGGCACATTATCTATTTGTCAGCCATTTTTTCTGTTAATGCAAGTAATTGCTAGTTTGAACACCAGAGGGAATCTTTGAGAAGCTTTTGATAGTATTCTGTATTGGCATTACCAGAGAATTTAAAACCTTTTTTTGTAATAACATAGTATATGGGATTGATTTTAAGAAAGGTCTCTTAAATATTTTGATGAACCTTTTTGGCTCTGGCAGCGCTAAACAGGCGGGAGACTCCAGCAGCGCAGGAGAGGAGGAAGGCTCTGGCAGCATTTTCACTTTTGGATGAATAGAGTGCCCAGAGTGAACTGCCTCCTACTATGTCCCAGATGCATATATATATATATATATATATATATATATATATATATATATATTTATATATATATATATATATTTTTATATATATATATATATATATATATATATATATTTATATATATATATATATATATATATTTATATATATATATATATATTTATATATATATATATATATTTATATATATATATATATATATATATATATATATATAAATATATATATATATATATATATATATATTTATATATATATATATATATATATAAATATATATATATTTATATATATATATATATATATATATTTATATATATATATATATATAAATATATATATATTTTATATATATATATATATATATATATATATATATATATATATATTTATATATATATATATATATATATATATAAATATATATATATATATATATATATATATTTATATATATATATATATTTTATATATATATATTTATATATATATATATTTATATATATATATATATATATTTATATATATATATATATATTTATATATATATATATTTATATATATATATTTATATATATATATATATATATTTATATATATATATATATATATAAATATAAATATATATATATATAAATATATATATATAAATATATATATATAAATATATATATATATTTATATATATATATTATATATATATATTTATATATATATATTATATATATATATTTATATATATATATATATATATATTTATATATATATATATATATATATATATATATATATTATATATATATATTTATATATATATATATATATATTTATATATATATATATATATTTATATATATATATATATATATTTATATATATATATATATATATATATATAAATATATATATATATAAATACATATATATAAATATATATATATATATATATATATATATTTATATATATATATATATATATTTATATATAATATATTTATATATTTATATATAATATATTTATATATTTATATATATATATATATATATATTTATATATATATATATATATTTATATATAATATATTTATATATTTATATATAATATATTTATATATTTATATATAATATATTTATATATTTATATATAATATATATTTATATATTTATATATAATATATATGCATATTATTATTAGTATTGGATAGAAACACTCAAGTTTCTAAAACTGTTTGAATGATGTCTGTGAGTATAACAAAACTCATATGGCAGGCAAAAACCTGGGAAAAATCCAACCAGGAAGTGGAGGTTTGTTTTTCAAAGCTTGGCCTACCGAGTACACATTGAGATATGGATGAGGTTGCACTTCCTAGGAGAACTGGCTTTTGAAACTTGAATGAGGATCCTACTATAAAGGAGGGGATCATGAGACCTCTTTGAGTCAGTGGTCTGGCAGAGAGCCTTGGTCTCATGACGCGTGCTCCCGACAGAGTTACCTCGCGTTCCAGTGCTTTTTCTGAAGACAAAGGAATTCTCCGGTTGGAACATTATTGATGTTTTATGTTAAAAACATCCTAACGATTGATTCCATACATCGTTTGACAAGTTTCTAAAGGACAGTAACGGAACTTTTCAAGTTTTTGTCTGGATGAAATGCTCGCTCCTCGTGAAGATGGATTACTGGGCTGAACACGCTAACAACAAGTGGCTATTTGGACATAAATGATGGAACAAATCAGTCATTTATTGTCGAACTGGATTCCCAGGAGTGCCTTCTGATGAAGATCATCAAAGGTAAGTGAATATTTATGGTGTTGTTTCTAACTTTGTTGATTCCATAATGGCGGCTATTCCTCTGGCTGTTTTGGGTTCTGAGCGCCGTTTTCAATTTATGCTTTTTCCGTAAAGTTTTTTTAAAATCTGACACAGCGGTTGCATTAAGGAGAAGTCTCTTTAATTCTGTGAATAACACTTGTGTAACGGTTTTCTTTTGGTGAAGGAGAGTCGGACCAAAATGCGGCGTGTAGATTGCGATCCATGTTTAATCAACAAACGTAAAACACGAATCAATACAAAAAACTACAAAAAACAAACAAACGTGGAAACGTAACGAAAACCGAAACAGCCCTATCTGGTGAAAACACAGAGACAGGAACAATCACCCACAAACACACAGTGAAACCCAGGCTACCTAAATATGGTTCCCAATCAGAGACAATGACTAACACCTGCCTCTGATTGAGAACCATATCAGGCCAGACATAGAAATAGACAAACTAGACATGAAACATAGAATGCCCACTCAGCTCACACCCTGACCAACCAAAACATAGAAATATACAAAGTAAACTATGGTCAGGGTGTGACAGTGGTGCGGACTCCGGCCGCAAAACCTGAACCTATAGGGGAGGGTCTGGGTGGGCATCTGTCCTTGGTGGCGGCTCTGGTGCTGGACGTGGCCCCCACTTCACCGTAGTCTTCCTCCACCTTGTCCGCTTCCGTGACCTCCTAGCCACGGCAACCCTACTTAATAACATGGGACAGAGGGGCAGCTCAGGACAGAGGGGCAGCTTGGGACAGAGGTACTCTTCAGACTCCGACAGCACAGGAGAGGAGGAAGGCTCTGGCAAATCCTGGCTGACTGGCGGATCTGGAAGAGTCTGGCTGATTGGCGGATCTGGAAGGGTCTGGCAGACTGGCGGATCTGGAAGAGTCTAGCAGACTGGCGGATCTGGAAGGGTCTGGCAGACTGGCGGATCTGGAAGGGTCTGGCAGACTGGCGGATCTGGAAGGGTCTGGCTGACTGGCGGATCTGGAAGAGTCTGGCAGACTGGCGGATCTGGAAGGGTCTGGCTGACTGGCGGATCTGGAAGAGTCTGGCAGACTGGCAGATCTAGAAGAGTCTGGCTGACTGGCGGATCCTGGCTGACTGGCAGATCTGGAAGAGTCTGGCTGACTGGCAGATCTGGAAGTCTGGCTGACTGGCGGATCTGGAAGAGTCTGGCTGACTGGCAGATCTGGAAGAGTCTGGCTGACTGGCGGATCTGGAAGAGTCTGGCTGACTGGCAGATCTGGAAGAGTCTGGCAGACTGGCGGATCTGGAAGAGTCTGGCTGACTGGCAGATCTGGAAGAGTCTGGCGGATCTGGAAGAGTCTGGCTGACTGGTGGATCTGGAAGAGTCTGGCTGACTGGCGGATCCTGGCAGACTGACGGCTCTGACTGCTCCATGCTGACTGGCGGCTCTGGCTGCTCCATGCTGACTGGCGGCTCTGGCTGCTCCATCCTGACTGGCTGCTCTGGCGGCTTCTTGCAGACTGGCAGCTCTGGCAGCTCCTTGCAGACTGGCATCTCCTTGCAGACTGGCATCTCCGGCTGCTCCATGCAGACTGACAGCTTTGGCTGCTCCATGCAGACTGACAGCTCTGGCTGCTCCATGCAGACTGGCAGCTCTGGCTGCTCCATGCAGACTGACAGCTCTGGCTGCGCTAAACAGGCAGGAGACTCCGGCAACACTGTAGAGGCGGAAGGCTCTGGCAGCGCTAAACAGGCGGGAGACTCCAGCAGCGCAGGAGAGGAGGAAGGCTCTGGCAGCGCTGAACAGGCGGGAGACTCCGGCAGCGCAGGAGAGGAGGAAGGCTCTGGCAGCGCTGGATAGGCGAGGCGCACTGTAGGCCTGATGCGTGGTGCTGGCACTGGTGGTACTGGACCGAGAACACGCACAGGAAGCCTGGTGCGGGGAGCTGCTACCGGAGGGCTGGGGTGTGGAGGTGGTACTGGATAGACCGGACCGTGCAGGCGCACTGGAGCTCTTGAGCACCGAGCCTGCCCAACCTTACCCGGTTGAATGCTCTCGGTCGCCCTGCCAGTGCGGCGAGGTGGAATAGCCCGCACTGGGCTATGCAGGCGAACCGGAGACACCGAGCGCAAGGCTGGTGCCATGTAAGCCGGCCCAAGGAGACGCACTGGGGACCAGATGCGTAGAGCCGGCTTCATGGCATTTGGCTCGACGCTCAATCTAGCCCGGCCGATACGCGGAGCTGGAATATACCGCACCGGGCTATGCACCCACACTGGGGACACCGTGCACACCACTGCATAACACGGTGCCTGCCCGGTCTCTCTAGCCCCCCGGTAAGCACAGGGAGTTTGCGCAGGTCTCCTACCTGGCGTAGCCCTACTCCCTGTGAGCCCCCCCCCAAGAAATTTTTGGGGCTGACTCTCGGGCTTCCTTGCCAACCGTGTTCCCTCATATCGCCGGCTCCTCTCTCCGGCTGCCTCTGCTCTCCTCGCTGCCTCCACCTGTTCCCATGGAAGGCGATCCCTTCCCGACAGGATCTCCTCCCATGTATAGCTACCCTTGCCATCCAATATATTGTCCCATGTCCAATCCTCATTGCGCCGCTGTTGCTGCCTTTGTTGCTTCTCCTGTGGCTCCTGCCTGTTGACACGCCACTTGGTCCCGTTGCGGTGGGTGATTCTGTAACGGTTCTCTTTCGGTGAAGGAGAGTCGGACCAAAATGCGGCGTGTAGATTGCGATCCATGTTTAATCAACAAACGTAAAACACGAATCAATACAAAAAACTACAAAAAAAAAAAACGTGGAAATGTAACGAAACCGAAACAGCCCTATCTGGTGAAAACACAGAGACAGGAACAATCACCCACAAACACACAGTGAAACCCAGGCTACCTAAATATGGTTCCCAATCAGATGACAATGACCTCTGATATCAGGCCAGACATAGAAATAGACAAACTAGACATGAAACATAGAATGCCCACTCAGCTCACACCCTGACCAACCAAAACATAGAAATATACAAAGTAAACTATGGTCAGGGTGTGACAACTTGTATCTTTTCTGCAAAATCACAGGATGTTTTGGAATCAAAACATTACTGCACGTAAGGCACCAATGTAAACTGACATTTTTGGATATAAATATACACATTATCGAACAAAACATACATGTATTGTGTAACATGATGTCATATGAGTGTCATCTGCTGAAGATCCTCAAAGGTTAGTGATTAATTTTATCTATATTTCTGCTTTTTGTGACTCCTAACTTTGGCTGGAAAAATGGCTGTGTTTTTTTGACTTGACGGTGATCTAACATGTTGTGCTTTAGCTGTAAAGCATTTTGGAAATCGGACACGATGGGTAGATTAACAAGATGTGTATCTTTCATTTGCTGTATTTGACTTGTTAATGTGTGAAAGTTACATATTTCTAAAAAATATTTTTGAATTTCGCAAGCTGCCTTTACAGCGGAATACTAGCTAGCCAAACCCCTGCACTAGAGAGGTTAACATTATGGTGTTTCTATACAGAAAAAAAAACAAAACCGTCAGGGTTTTAGTAAGGATGGAATGGAAAATATGGCAATGTATAACGTGACGGTCGGGAGTAGGCTACAGGATTGAAGGATTCTAAAGTGTTTGCCCTCATGATACAACTTTTGTATTCCAATATTTCTGTAAATCAGTGATATTTATTCCCATAGTAATTCGTTATGGATCCATCCATCACATCTTCATTTTGAAAGAGTATTTTTATCATTATTTTATTAACAAAGTGTTTTTATTTGTTTATTAGGCTACTGTGCAGTCTACAATACATACTGTAGTAAACATGGGAAAAATACAAATTCCTTACATAAGGGAGAGCAAAAAAAGAAAACCCTCTCAAGGATGCCGGCCCAGGCGGCATCCCGTCCTCAGAGCATGTGCAGACCAGCTGGCTTGTGTGTTTTTACGGACATTTTCAATCAATCCCTATCCCAGTCTGCTGTTCCCACATGCTTCAAGAGGCCACCATTGTTCCTGTTCCCAAGAAAGATAAGGTAACTGAGCTAAATGACAGTTGCCCCATAGCAATCACTTCCCTCATCATGAAGTGCTTTGAGAGGCAAGTCAAGGATCATATCACCTCCACCTAACACCCTAGACCCACTCCAATTTGCTTACGGCCCCAAAAGGTCCATAGACGACGCAATCATAATCACACTGCACACTGCCCTAACCCATCTGGAAAAGAGGAATACCTATGTAAGAATGCTGTTCATCTACTACAGCTCAGCATTTAACACCATAGTACCCTCAAAATGTGTCATTAAGCTCGAGACCCTGGGTCTCGACCCCACCCTGTACAACTGGGTTCTGGACTTTCTGACGGGCCGCCCCCAGATGGTGAGGGTAGGAAACATCTCTTCCCCCTGATGGCCATGCACGCCTCCAACTCAATCATCACGTTTGCAGATGACACTACAGTGGTAGGCTTGATTACCAACAACGACAAGACGGCCTACATGGAGGAGGTGAGGGCCCTCGGAGTGTGGTGTCAGGAAAACAACCTCACACTCAACGTCAACAAAACAAAGGGGATGGTCGTGGACTTCAGGAAACAGCAGAGGGAGCACACCCCTATCCACATTGACGGGACAGTAGTGGAGAAGGTGGAAAGTTCCTTGACGTACACATCACAGACAAACTTAAATGGTCCACCCATACAGACAGCGTGGTGAAGAAGGCGCAACAGCGCCTCTTCAACCCCAGGAGGCTGGAGAAATTTGCCTTGTAACCAAAAACACTCACAAACTTTTACAGATGCACAATCGAGAGCATCCTGTCGGGCTTTATCACCGCCTGATACGGCAACTGCTTCACCCACAACCGCAAGTTTCTCCAGAGGGTAGTGAGGTCTGCACAACGCATCACCAGGGGCAAACTACCTGCCCTCCAAGACACCTACACCACCCGATGTCACAGGAAGGCCAAAAAGATCATCAAGGACAACAACCACCCGAGCCACTGTCTGTTCACCCCGCTATCATCCAGAAGGCGAGGTCAATACAGGTGCATCATAGCTGGGACCAAGAGACTGAAAAAGCTTCTATCTCAAGGCCACCAGGCTGGTAAACAGCCATCACTAACATTGAGTGGCTGCTGCCAACATACTGACTCAAATTTCTAGCCACTTTATTAATTAAAAATGTAATAAATGTATCACTAGTCACTTTATATAATCTTTACATACCCTACATTACTCATCTCATCTGAATATACTGTACTCTATACCATCTACTGCATCTTGCCTGTTCTGTTCGGCCATCGCTCATCCATATATTTATATGAACATATTCTTATTCATTCCTTGATTACTTGTTAGATATTAGTTAACCTTTTGCGTGTAGTGGGCAGTATTTTCATTTTTGGCTAAAAAACGTACCCATTTGAAACTGCCTATTTCTCAGCCCCAGAAACTAGAATATGCATATCATTGTCAGATTAGGATAGAAAACACTCTAAAGTTTCCAAAACTGTAAAAATATTGTCTGTGAGTATAACAGAACTGATATTGCAGGCGAAAGCCTGAGAACAATCCAATCAGGAAGTGCCTCTTATTTTGAAACCTCTCTGTTCCTATGCATGCCTATCCTCCATTTAAAGGGATATCAATCAGGTTCCTTTTTCTATGGCTTCCCTAAGGTGTCAACAGTCTTTAGACATAGTTTCAGGCTTTTATTTTGAAAAATGCGCGTGAAAGATCACATTGTGTAAGTGGATAGTTGGGGGCTCTCAGAGTGAGTTTTGCACTACAGAGTAAAGCGGCCATTGTTCTCCTGGTCCTATTGAAAAAGCTACACACCCGGTTGATATATTATCTAATATGTATTTTAAAAACAACCTGAGGATTGATTGTAAAAAACGTTTGACATGTTTCTGTGGACATTATGGATATTATTTGGAATATATGTCTGTGTTGTCGTGCCCGCTCTTCCCTGTGGATTTCTGGACATAACGCGACAAACTGAGGTATTTTGGGTCTAAAATAATCTTTATGGAAAAAATTGAACATTTGTTCTGTAACTGGGAGTCTCGTGAGTGAAAACATCCGAAGATCATCAAAGGTAAACGATTAATTTGACTGCTTTTCTGATTTGTGACCTATTTACTTAATGCTTAGTGTACATAATGTTATGTTCTGCTATCGCTCTAAAGCATCATTTCAAAATCTGAGAAGACAGGTGGATTAACAAAAGGCTAAACTGTGTTTTGCAATATTGCACTTGTGATTTCATGAATATGAATATTTTTTGTAATATTATTTGACTGTGGCGCTATGCTATTCAGCGGTTGCTGGTGACAATTATCTCGCTACCGGGATTGGTAGGGTCAACAACTTAAATAAAGGTTACACTAAGAGCATAACATTTTTCCACCCTCATTTTCTAATTATTGCCTAACCAATACCCAAACTGAGATTAAGTGAAAATAAAAATATAATTGATTTATCAAGACCAGACCCATGCTTGCCTGAGAGCAATGCGAAACAGTGCTAACATAGGTGTAGGCTTTTGCTTCTAACTTCAATATGTCTTTAAATAAATAAGACCTACACCATATTTAACAGCACATTACTCAACACTATTGAGACTCATATCTATTGAGACTCATTTCGCCTATGGTAGGCCTACAGTATATCGAAAAATATTTGTATCAATGACGTAACTCTCCGCCAATAATTACATTTTCCGTTATTCTCACAGATCTTATCTGAGAATATCTAAAGGGCTTTTATATCATTCTAAGTTCATTAATAATAATAATAATAATAATAATAAAACATTACTTTGTTTAAAAAGTAACTCTTTTTTGGAGATTTAATTTCCCTTTTGTATTTATTTCCTTTTTTTATTTCACCTTTTATTTAACCAGGTAAGCTAGTTGAGAACAAGTTCTCATTTACAACTGTGACCTGGCCAAGATAAAGCAAAGCAGTGTGACACAAACAACAACACAGTGTTACACATGGAATAAACAAACATACAGTCAATAATGCAATAACAGTCTATATACAGTGTGTGAAAATGAGGTAGGATAAGGGGGGTGAGGCAATAACTAGGCCATAGTGGAGAAATTATTACACAGTATGGCAAATTAAACACTGGGGTGATAGATGTGCAGAAGCTGAGTGTGCAAGTAGCGGTACTGGGGTGGTTGGATGGGGGTAGTTGGATGGGCTATTTACAGATTGGCTATGTACAGGTGCAGTGATCTGTGAGCTGCTCTGACATCTGGTGCTTAAAGCTAGTGAGGGAGATATGAGTCTCCAGCTTCAGTGGTTTTTGCAGTTCGTTACAGTCATTGGCCGCAGCTGGAACGAAAGGCGGCCGAAGGAGGAATTGGCTTTGGGGGTGACCAGTGAAATATACCTGCTGGAGCGCATGCTGCGGGTGGGTTCTGCTATGATGACCAGCGAGCTGAGATAAGGGTGGGCTTTACCTAGCAACAACTTACAGATGACCTGGAGCCAGTGGGATTGGCGACGGATATAAAGCGAGGGCCAACCAACGAGAGCATACAGGTCGCAGTGGTGGGTGCTATATGGGGCTTTGGTGACAAAACAGATGGCACTGTGATAGACTGCATCCAATTTGCTGAGTAGAGTGTTGGAGGTTATTTTGTAAATGACATCGCCAAAGTCAACGATCGGTAGGATAGTCAGTTTTACTAGGGTATGTTTGGCAGCATGAGTGAAGGATGCTTTGTTGTGAAATAGGAAGCCGATTCTAGAATTAATTTTGGAGATGCTTAATGTGAGTCTGGAAGGAAGGTTACAGTCTAACCAAACACCTAGATATTTGTAGTTGTCCACATATTCAAAGTCAGAACCGTCCAGAGTAGTGGTGCTGGACGGGTTGGTAGGTGTGGGCAGCCATCGGTTGAAGAGCATGCATTTAGTTTTGCTTGCATTTAAGGGCAGGTGGAGGCCATGGAAAGAGAGTTGTATGGTATTGAAGCTCGTCTAGAGGTTGGTTAACACAGTGTCCAAAGAAGGGCCAGAAGTATACAGAATGGTGTAGTCTGCGTAGAGGTGGATCAGAAAATCCCCAGCAGCAGGAGCGACATCATTGATGTATACAGAGAAAAGAGTCGGCCAGAGGATTGAACCCTGTGGCACCCCCATAGAGACTGCCAGAGGTCCCAGCAACAGGCCCTCCGATTTGACACACTTGAACTCTGTCAGAGAAGTCGTTTTTTAACCAGGCAAGCCAATCATTTGAGAAACCAAGGCTGTTGAGTCTGCCGATAAGAATGTGGTGATTGACAAGAGTCAAAAACCTTGGCCAGGTCGATGAAAAGAGCTGAACAGTAATTGTCTCTTATCGATGACGTTTATGATGTCGTTTAGGACCTTGAGCGTGGCTGAGGTGCACCCATGACCAGCTCGGAAACCAGATTGCATAGCGGAGAAGGTACGGTGGGATTCTAAATGATCAGTGATCTGTTTGTTAACTTGACTTTCGAAGACCTTAGAAAGGCAGGGTAGGATAGATATACATGTAGGTCTGTAGAAGTTTGGGTCTAGAGTGTCTCCCCCTTTGAAGAGGGGGATGACCGTGGCAGCTTTCCAATCTTTGGGGATCTCAGAGGATACGAAAGAGAGGTTGAACAAGCTAGTAATAGGGGTTGCAACAATTTCGGCGGATAATTTCTGCCTTGATATACCCTAATCTAAATGCCTGTAGCTCAGGCCCAGAGGCAAGGACATGCATATTCTTGGTATCATTTGAAAGGAAACACTCTGAATTTTGTGGAAATGTGAATTGAATGTAGGAGGATATAAAACAATAGATCTGGTAGAAGAAAATACAAGGAAATATACATACGTTTTCTGTTTTTTATTGTTGCTGCATCATCTTTCAAATGACCAAGAACAGCCACACATACTGATAGGATGCTGTGGATGATTTGAATGTATTGAAACTGAGACTGAGGAGCAGGCCATTTACTTTAGGCACCTTATTCATCCAAGCTGCTCAATACTGCCCCCCCAGCCATAAAAAGTTAAAGCAGTATCCAAATCCATTGGATGTAGTGATCACCATAGCCTTATTTAGGAAAACCAAAGTTCGAAATGCTGGATCTAATATAGTGTATAAGAGGTCATACTATAAGTTTAGTAGTGATTCCTATGTTGTTTTTGTAAAGAAGTGTTTATTGGTCTATGGTGTGTAATGAGGAGCAACCCGACTCTGTACTTGACAAATTTATGAAATGTCTTATTCCAGTTACTAATAAGCATGCATCCATTAGCGTCCTACCTGGTCAACATCCGGTGAAATTGCAGGGCACGAAATTCAAACTACAGAATTATAAATATTTAACTTTCATAAAATCACAACTGTAATACATAAAAAAAGCTTAACTTCTTGCTAATCCAGCTGCTGTGTCAGATTTCAAAAAGTCTTTACGGCGAAAGCACACCATGCCATTATCTGAGGACAGCACCCAGCATACAAAAGCATGAAAAACATATTTCAACCAGGCAGGTGCACCACGAAAGTCAGAAATAGCGATATAATAAATGCCTTACCTTTGATGATCTTCTTCTGTTGGCACTCCAAAAGGTCCCAGATACATCACAAATGGTCCTTTTGTTCGATAATGTCCTTCTTTATATCCATAAAAACTCAGTTTAGCTGGCGCACTTCAGTCAATAATCCACCCAGATTCCCTCCATCAAAATGCATACAAAATGAATCCCAAACGTTACTAATAAACTTTTCCGAACAAGTCAAACAACGTTTATAATCAAACTTTAGGTACCCTAAAACGTAAATAAATGATCAAATTTAAGACGGAGAATCGTTATTGTCTTTAATGGAGAAAGAAAACAAAGAACGCGCTCTCTTCCATGCTCTTGGAAACACTACAGCCAAAATGGAAGCCACCTAGAAAAACTACAATTTCTGGCTCATTTTTCCAAATATCAGCATGAAACTGAACAATTGTATGGTTGAGAGGGATGAGGCAAAATGAATAGCAAATAAGTCTAGCTGCACAACCGATTGGAAAACGTACTACAAATTGAGAAACCATGTGACTAATTTGAATAAAAGAAGAACATACTATACTATGAAACAAAGATAAAACGACATAAAGAATGACAGTAAAAAGCTTTGGAGCACCGTACATAACATTTTGGACAAAAAGGCACACTCCGCTCAATCATTAATTGAATCAGATGCCTCATTCATCACATAACCCACTGATATTGCCAATTACTTTGATACATTTTTTATTGGCAAGACTAGAAAACTTAGGGATGACACGCCAGCAATAAACGCTGACACTACACATACAAGTAAAACTGACCAAATTATGAAAGACAAGCATTTTATTTTTGAATTCCGTGTCTGTGGAAGAAGTAAATGTATGTTGTCTGCTACAAATGACAAGCCAATGTGGTCTCACAAATTGGATGCAAAATTTACTAAGGATAATAGCGGACAATATTGCCACTCCTATTTACTATATGATAAGTCTAAGCCTACTAGAAAGTGTGTGCCCTCAGTCCTGGAGAGAAGCAAAAGTCATTCCACTACCCATTTTTCTGGCTCAAATAGCCAACCAATCAGCCTGCTACCAACTCTTAGTAAACTTTTGGTAAAAATGGTGTTTTACCAGATACAATGCTATTTTAATGTAAACAAATTGACAACAGACTTTCAGCACACTTATAGGGAATGACTTTTAACAAGCAAGGCACATACACAAATGACTGATGATTGGCTGGGAGAAAATGATCATAAAAAGAATGTTTGAGTTTGAGTTAATTTTATTTTTACAGGGCAGTGCACATGTGGGGGCTGTTTTGTCAGACTTCAGTGCAGCTTTTGATATTATCGATCATAATCTGCTGATAGAAAAACGTATTTGTTATGGCTTTACACCCCCTGGTATTTTGTGGATGACAGAACACAAAGGGTGTTCTTTAATGGTAGCCTCTCCATCATAATCCAGTTAGAATCAGGAATTACACAGGGCAGCTGTCTAGGACTTTTACTTTTTTCAATCTTTACCAATGACTTGCCACTGGCATTAAGTAAAGCCAGTGTGTCTATGTATGTGGATGACTCAACACTATACACGTCAGCTACTACAGTGAAATCACTGCAACACTTAACAATGAGCTGCAGTTAGTTTCAGAATGGGTGGCAAGGAATACGTTAGTCCTAAATATTTCTAAAACTAAAAGCATAACATTTGGGACAAATTATTCACTAAACCCTAAACCTCAAATAAATTTTCTAATAAATTATATGGAAATTGAGCAAGTTGAGGTTACTGAAATGCTTGGAGTAAACCCTGGATTGTAACTGTCATGGTCAAAACATGTTGATACAACAGTAACTAAGTTAGGGAGAAGTCTGTCCATAATAAAGCCTTTTTAACAACACTGTCAACAAGGCAGGTCCAACAAGTCTAGTTTTGTAGCACCTGGACTACTGATCAGTCATATGATCAGAACAGGGCAGAACGTTTGACCCTAAATGTACATGGAGAGGTAACATTATTAATATACTTGTAAATCTCTCCCGGCTATGGAAGAAGTGGAAGAGAGATTGACTTCATCACTACTTGTTTTTGTAAGAAGAATTGACATGCTGAAATCACCGAGGTGTTTGTTTAAACTACTAACACACAGCTCGGACACCCATGCATACCCCACAATCCCCAAGTCAAGAACAGACTATGGAAGGCGCACAGCACTACATAGAGCCATGGCTACATGGAATTTTATTCCACATCAGGTAACTGATGCAAGCAATATAATCAGATTAAAAAACAGATAAAAATACACCTTATGGAACAGCGGGGACTGTGAAGAGACACACTCAGGCACAGACACACATGATAAGACATGCACTATACACACACGTACACATGGATGTTGTTTTGTAAATTTGAAATAGTGGAGTAGTGGCCTGAGGGAACAAACTAAATGTATTATGAAATGTAATGCCATGTAATATTTTAAATTCTATATAACTGCCTTAATGTTGATGGACCACAGCAGCTAATGGGAATCCTTAACAAATACAAATGGTTGTCTCTGGGTTTGTGCAGCCCCTCTACCTCCACAGGGCTGGAAAACGTCCCTGTATCAGATGTCCCTAACTACTAATGGGTGGTTTAGTTTAGTTTATTAGGATTCCCATTAGCTCTTGGACAGTCAATAGCTACTCTTCCTAGTATACCCTTTCAAAGACATGCACAGTGCCTTCAGAAAGTATTAAGACCTGTAAGGGTGCGTGCTGGTGCCAGGGAAGTCAGGCGCAGGAGATCGAACTTGGTATGAAACGGAGCAGTTTAATAAGTGCTCAAAAACTCTGAAAACCAACATTTACAAAATAATACAAGTGGGTACATATCTTGCACAATGCTTACAAACAAACACCAACAAGGACAATGAGGGGAAACAGAGGGTTAAATACACAAGACAAGACAAAACCAAAGGAAAATGAAAAGAGGATCAGCGATGGCTAGAAGGTCGGCGACTTCGAACGCCGAATGCCGCCCAAACAAGGAGGGGGACCAACTTCGGCGGAAGTCGTGACAGTCCCCCCCGTGGCCTCGGGGATGACCCGGAGGGCGAGGAGCAGGGTGATCCGGACGAAAACGGTGGAACTCCTGCAGCATAGATGGGTCCAACATGTCCTCGACAGGAACCCAGCACCTCTCCTCCAGACCGTACCCGTCCCACTCCACGAGATACTGAAGGCCCCTCGCCCGGCACCTCGAATCCAGTATGGAGAGAACGGAGTACACCGGGGCCCTTCCGATGTCCAGAGGTGGTGGAGGAACCTCCCGCACCTCAGACTCCTCGAGCGAGCCAGCCACCACTGGCCTGAGGAGAGAGACATGGAACGACGGGTTAATACAGTAATCAGGTGGAAGCTGTAGACTATAACAAACCTCGTTCACTCTCCTCAGGACTCGGTGATGATCTGCATTAACCTTCTGGCGCATCACGGCCTGCTGAAGGTAGACACGGACGGTTTCCGCATGCCTGAACCAGTTGTCCACCGCAGGAACCTCGGTCTGACCCTGATGCCAAGGCACCAGAATCGGCTGGTACCCCAGTATGCACTGGAAGGGAGAGATGTTAGTGGAGGAGTGGCGGAGCGAGTTCTGTACCATCTCGGCCTAGGGCACGAACAACGTCCACTCCCCCGGCCGGTCCTGGCAATAGGAACACAGAAACCTGCCCACATCCTGGTTCACTCTCTCCACCTGCCCATTACTCTCTGGGTGAAAACCCAAAGTAAGGCTAATCGAGACCCCAAGACGTTCCATGAACGCCTTCCAGACCCTAGATGTGAACTGAGGACCCCGATCAGACCCGTAGTGCCGGAAGACGTGTGTAAACAAGGCCTCCGCAGTCTGTAGGGCCGTAGGGAGACTGGGCAGAGGGAGGAGACGACAGGACATAGAGAAACGGTCCACAACGACCAAGATCAGAGTGTTACCCTGTGAGAGTGGAAGAACAGTAAGAAAATCCACCGACAGGTGCGACCAAGGCCGCTATGGAACGGGTAAGGGGTGTGGCTTACCTCTGGGCAGGGGCATAGGAGCCTTACACTGGGTGCACACCGAGCAGGAGGAAACATAAACACTCACGTCTTTAGCCAAGGTAGGCCACCAGTACCTCACGCTCAAACAGCGCACTGTCCGACCGATCCCAGGATGACCAGAGAAGGCCACTGCATCACTTCCACTGCGTCACCATGCCCAAAGGAGCGGTGACCTCCCTAAACCACCCTGACCCTAATGGTCGACTATCTAAGGCGTGAACAGGGAAAGGCACATCCACTGGAATGATGAGGATCCCTAAACTATGGGCTAAAGCTCTGTCAATAAAATTCCCAGCCGCGCCTGAATCAACGAGCGCCTTATGCTGGGAATGCGGGGAAAACTCAGGGAAAGTGACAAACACAACAGAGGGCTCTGGGTGAGAATGGTGCCGGCTCACCTGGGATGAAGCCAGAGCGCCCTGCCTGCTGCCTCGATCCCCAGAGGAACCAACCCGGCACCGACCGGCAGTGTGACCTCTGAGGACACAGATAGTGCACGAGCAGGAACCCCCTCCGGTCTCCCTGCGCACCGCCCTTCCCAGCTCCATGGGTATCGGAGAGGGGGTGCAGGAGGATGGAACCACCGGACCCCAATCAGAAAGTCCATGGGTAGCCAGCAGGTTGTCCAGCCGGATGGACAAGTCCACCAGCTGGTCGAGTGTAAGGGTGGTGTCTCTGCAGGCCATCCCCCGATGGACATCCTCGTGCAAACTGCAGCGGTAATGGTCGATCGGGGCCCTGTCGCTCCATCCCGCACCGGCAGCCAGGGTCCTACACTCCAGGGTGAACTCCTGGGGGCGCTCCTCATCACCTGCCTCAGATGGAAGAGGCGCTCACCCTCGGCTCTACCCTCGGGCGGGTGGTGGAAGACTGCCTGGAAACGGCGGGTGAACTCCTCAAACTGGTCCAACGCCACGTCTCCCTCTCTCCACACAGCGTTGGCCCACTCCAGCGCTTTCCCGGTGAGGCACAAGATCAGGGCGGACACCCTCTCATGCCCCTCTCATGCCCCGATGGAGCTGGGTGGACAGTGGCAAGGTATAGCTCCAGTTGAAGCAGGAACCCCTGGCAGGTCGCAGCCTCTCCGTCGTACTCCTGGGGCAGGGAGAGACGAATCCCACTGGAACCTGGTGGAAAAGGCACGCTCAGAGAAGACCCCGGTTTGGCTGGTAGAGGCACTGGAAGAACTCCCTGTATCTTCCAGCGGTCCATAGTCCGGACAACGCGGTCCATGGCGATGCCAAGATGGTGAAGCATTGCTGCTTGCTCCCGGACGCGCTCCTCCACCTCTATAACCAGGGTACCTGCTCCTGCTGACTCAATGCTCTGGGTCGGTGATTCTGTAAGGGTGCGTGCTGGTGGCAGGGAAGTCAGGCGCAGGAGATCGAACTTGGTATAAAACGGAGCAGTTTAATAAGTGCTCAAAAACTCTGATAACCAAAATATACAAATTAATACAAGTGGGTACAAAACCCGTCGCACACCAGAACATATCTTGCACAATGCTTACAAACAAACAATCACCGACATGGACAATGAGGGGAAACAGAGGGTTAAATACACAACATGTAAGGAATGGGATTGGAACCAGGTGTGATACAAGACAAGACAAAACGAAAGGAAAATGAAAAGAGGATCAGCGATGGCTAGAAGGTCGACGACTTCGAACGCCGAACGCCGCCCGAACAAGGAGAGGGACCAACATCGGCGGAAGTCGTGACAAGACCCCTTGAGTTTTTCACATTTTGTTACGTTACAGCCTTATTCTAAAATCGATAAAATCAAAACGGTTTTTTTTATACATTTTTGCTAATTTATTAAAAATAAACTAAAACATCACATTTACAAAGGTATTTAGACCATTTACCCAGTACTTTGTTGAAGCACCTTTGGCAGCAATTACAGCCTAGAGTTTTCTTAGGTATGACACAGACAATTCCTTTGACCTCATGGCTTGGTTTTTGCTCTGACATGCACTGTCAACTGTGGGCCCTTACATTCATGAAGGGCACTTTTCGGCATTTGCTGAACGATAGATGAGAATCTCCATATTGCAAATGTACGGTCCCTTACTAGACGTCCGCGAATGTTTCTAAAATTCGCCGACAGCGGCAGGCTGTGCACCGGGGCCAGATCCTCCGGGAAGTATTCAAATGAAGTCTCTCGTACGTTCGGTTTCCGTTTTATAAAATGTTCAAATTTAGTTCATTTTTCTGCTGTCCCGGTAAATTCCACCAGATGGCGAATGGAATCTTATTGCAAATGTACACAACATCACCAATCATGACATGGCCATTTCTCCTAAATGGAAAAGACTTCGAAGACAAAACTTGGTGAGCATAGGTTTGGACTAATAAGCTGTAAGCCCAGAAACAAGATGGCGTCGAGAATAACATTTTTTTGAGTTAAATCAAATCAAATTTTATTTGTCACATACATATGGTTAGCATATGTTAATGCGAGTGCAGTGAAATGCTTGTGCTTCTAGTTCCGGACCATTTTTCTGGGATTAAAGGTCAAAATGAAAATAGAGCACTAATTTGACCACCTCACCTTCGATGTAAGGAAAAAAAGAATCAGCCATTTATCTATCATAATTTAAGAGACATTTTACAATTGGTGATGGTCAAAGAAATGTTTTTTTTTTTTTCAAAAAACGTACAGATCCAGTTGCGTCATGTTCAGACGAAACGGTTAAGGCGGGTTTCGCAGCTCTGCGAGATTTCTGTGATTTTCTGAAATCACACACACTCATTCAACCCTCTGTAAATCAGTCAGTTCTGAACGTAGAGACTTAAAACTAAATATTATGTAAGAGCCTACCCCAAGGAGGATATGTGTTCACTTTCAGCTTCCTGTGTGAAAATTGGGGTCATAGGGACTGTTTTGAAGGGTTAAAAAGGTCAGATCTTTCCAAAACGTACTATGTGTGATTAGGCAACCCTCATTAACTGTAAATCAGTAATTTCTCCCAACAGATGTCAAAGAAAAACTCTCGCACACACACACACACACACACACACACACACACACACACACACACACACACACACACACACACACACACACACACACACACACACACACACACACACACACACACAGCAAGGAAGGAGTGACACAGTGTGGGGCATAAAGACACACAGAGCCTGCAATGGCATTACCATAATCTCAAGGCTGTGCTGAGTTCAACGAGATGCCCACTTGACCGTAGCTCGCTCGGTCTGAGCGCAGCGACCGTGCAAAAAATTAGGCACAAAATGAAGCCTGGCCCTAAATTTCAGGTGCTTTTGGGTGACAGCGGGAGAACCGTTAGGGTTAGAAGCACATTTCGACGACATGAACATTTCTGAGGTCCTCCCGATCTATGCAAGCCTAACCTTGACCGTGTGGCATTAACCCTTAACTTCTTGCGTCGAGCAATCCTGTATCCGGGAGCGTAATCATAGCCTCAAGCTCATTACCATAACGCAACGTTAACTATTCATGAAAATCGTAAATGAAATAAATATATTGGCTCACAAGCTTAGCCTTTTGTTAACAACACTGTCATCTCAGATTTTCAAAATATGCTTTTCAACCATAGCTACACAAGCATTTGTGTAAGAATATTGATAGCTAGCATAGCATTAAGCCTAGCATTCAGCAGGCAACATTTTCACAAAAAAAAGAAAAGCATTAAAATAAAATAATTTACCTTTGAAGAACTTCGGATGTTTTCAATGAGGAGACTCTCAGTTAGATAGCAAATGTTCAGTTTTTCCAAAAAGATTATTTGTGTAGGAGAAATCGCTCATTCCTGGCGCATTCACAGCCATATAAGGAGACATTGGAACACAGCGCCTTCAAAATCTGGGCCATTTCCTGTTTGAAATTTCATCTTGGTTTCACCTGTAGCATTAGTTCTGTGGCACTCACAGATAATATCTTTGCAGTTTTGGAAACGTCAGAGTGTTTTCTTTCCATAGCTGTCAATTATATGCATAGTCGAGCATCTTTTCGTGACAAAATATCTTGTTTAAAACGGGAATGTTTTTTTATCCAAAAATTAAAAGAGCGCCCCCTATATCGAAGAAGTTAACAGTTCAAATAAGTTGTTTACATCAAACAGTTTGCAAAGACTTCTCTCCCTATAGGAATACATTGCCTGCTCCCCTAAATTCAACCTGAAGCCTATGTGAGTTATGAATGCCTTATGAACCTGTCTTCGATGACAATTCATTAGGCCACCACGAGGACTACCTGTGTTGATTCTAAGCTTCCTGGAGCAACCAGAAGTGGTTAACCTCTTGAAGCATTTGGGCACTATTGTTATGCTTGGAAAAATAACTTTCCCAAGGTAAATGGCCTATTTCTCAGGACCAGATGCTAGAATATGCATATAATTGACAGATTAGGATATAAAACACTCTAAAGTTTCCAAAACTGTCAAAATTTTGTCTTTGAGTTAAACAGAACTGATAATGGAGGCTAAAACCTGAGGAAAATCCAATCAGGAAGTGCCCCTGTTTTTGAAATCTCTCTGTTCTTATGCATCCCTATTGTCCATTTAAAGGGATATCAACCATATTCCTTTTTTCCGTGGCTTCCCTAAGGTGTCAACAGTCTTTAGACATAGTTTGAGGCTTTTATTTTGAAAAATTAGCGTGAAGTAACTTTGCGTAAGTAACTATCTGAGGAATGATTATAAAAAACGTTTGACATGTTTATGTGGACATTATGAAGACTATTTGCAATTTCCGTCTGCGTTGTCGTGACCGCTCTTTCCTGTGGATTTCTGAACATAACGTGACAAACAAATGACGGTATTCTGGGTCTAAAAAGAATCTTTATGGAACAAAAGGAACATTTGCTGTGTAAGTGGGAGTCTCGTGAGTGAAAACATCCGAAGATCAAAGGTAAACGGTTCATTTGATTGCTTTTCTGATTATCGTGACCAAGCTTCCTGCTGCTAGCTGGACATAATGCTATGCTAGGCTATTATATTATATAAACGTACACAAATGCTTGTCTTGCTTATGGTATGGGCAGGCATAAGCTATGGACAACTAACACAATTGCATTTTATTGATGGCAAGTTGTGCAGAGATACCGTAATGAGATCCTGAGGAAAAATCTGGTGCCATTCATCCGCCGCCATCACCTCATGTCGACAGCGTGTTCCACCTTATGTTTCAGCATGATAATGCACGGGCCCAGGTTGCAAGGATCTGTAAACAAATCCTGGATGCTGAAAATGTCCAAGTTCTTCCATGGACTGCATACTCACCAGACATGTCACCCATTTAGCATGTTTGGAATACTCTGGATCAACTTGTACAACAGCGTGATCCAAGTCTTGCTATTATCCAGCAACTGCGAAGGGGATGTTTGGCACTGCGTGAGAGAAATGATGGTCACACCAGATACTGACTGGTTTTCTGATCTAAGCCCCTACCTTTTTTAAGGTATCTGTGACCAACAGATGTACAGTCATGGCCAAAAGTTTTGAGAATGACACATATAATAATTTCCACAGAGTTTGCTGCTTCAGTGTCTTTAGATATTTTTGTCAGATGTTACTATGGAATACTGAAGTATAATTACAAGCATTTCCTAAGTGTCAAAGGCTTTTATTGACAATTACATGAAGTTGATGCAAAGAGTCAATATTTGCAGTGTTGACTCTTCTTTTTCAAGACCTCTGCAATCTGCCCTGGCATGCTGTCAATTAACTTCTGGGCCACATCCTGACTGATGGCAGCCCATTCTTGCATAATCAATGCTTGGAGTTTGTCAGAATTTGTGGGTTTTTGTTTGTCCCACCCCTCCTCTTGAGGATTGATCACAAGTTCTCAATGGGATTAAGATCTGGGGAGTTTCCTGGCCATGGACCCAAAATATAGATGTTTTGTTCCCCGAGCAACTTAGTTATCACTTATCTCAAGGTGCTCCTGTAAAAGGCATTGTTCTTCACCAAACTGTTCCTGGATGGTTGGGAGAAGTTGCTCTCTTGGGGGATGTGTTGGTACCATTATTTATTCATGGCTGTGTTCTCAGGCAAAATTGTGAGTGAGCCCACTCCCTTGGCTGAGAAGCAACCCCAGACATGAATGGTCTCAGGATGCTTTACTGTTAGCATGACACAGGACTGATGGTAGCGCTCACCTTGTTTTCTCCGGACAAGCTTTTTTCCGGATGCCCCAAACAATCGGAAAGGGGATTCATCAGAGAGAATTATTACCCTAGTCCTCAGCAGTCCAATCCCTGTACCTTTTGCAGAATGTTAGTCTGTGCCTGATGTTTTTCCTGGAGAGAAGTGGCTTCTTTGCTGCCCTTCTTGACATCAGGCCATCCTCCAAAAATCTTCGCCTCACTGTGCATGAAGATGCACTCACACCTGCCTGCTGCCATTCCTGAACAAGCTCTGTACTTGTGGTGCCCCGAACCCGCAGCTGAATCAACTTGAGACGGTCCTGGAGCTTGCTGGACTTTCTTGGGCGCCCTGAAGCCTTCTTCACAACAATTGAACCGCTCTCCTTGAAGTTCTTGATCATCCGATAAATGGTTGATTTAAGTGCAATCTTACTGGCAGCAATATCCTTGCCTGTGTAGACCCTTTTTGTGCAAAGCAATGATGACGGCACGTGTTTCCTTGTAGGTAACCATGGATGACAGAGGAAGAACAATGATTCCAAGCACCACCCTCCTTTTGAAGCTTCCAGTTTGTTATTCGAACTCAATCAGCATGACAGAGTGATCTCAAGCCTTGACCTCGTCAACACTCACACCTGTGTTAACGAGAGAATGACTGACATGATGTCAGCTGGTCTTTTTGTGGCACGGCTGAAATGCAGTGGAAATGTTTTGGGGGGGGATTCAGTTCATTTGCATGGCCAAGAGGAACTTTGCATTTAATTGCAATTCATCTGATCACTCTTCATAACATTCTGGAGTATATGCAAATTGCCATCATACAAACTGAGGCAGCAGACTGTGAAAAATAGTATTTGTGTCATTCTCAAAACTTTTGGCCACAACTGTATACAGTGGGGCAAAAAAGTATTTAGTCAGCCACCAATTGTGCAAGTTCTCCCACCTAAAAAGGTGAGAGAGGTCTGTATCATTGGTACACTTCAACTATGACAGACAAAATGAGAAAAGAAAATCCAGAAAATCACATTGTAGGATTTTTTATGAATTTATTTGCAAATTATGGTGGAAAATAAGTATTTGGTCAATAACAAAAGTTTATCTCAATACTTTGTTATATACCCTTTGTTGGCAATTTCAGTGGGCAAATTCTCACCTTCGAAGGCCACTGGCACGCTGGAGAAGTGTCGCAAGGATCTGTACACAACTCCTGAAAGCTGAAAATGTCCCATTTTTTCCATGGCTTGCATAGTCACCAAACCTGTCACCCATTGAACATGCTTGGGATGCTCTGGATTGACATGGACGACAGCGTGTTCCAGTTCCCATCAATATCCAGCAACTTCGCACATCCATTGAAGATGAGTGGGACTGTCACAACTCCAACCGAAGGTGGCTCCCCTTCACGTTCGGGTGGCGCTCGGTTGTCGTCGTCGCCGGCCTACTAGCTGCCACTGATTCTTTCCTCCCCCTCCTTATGTGTTTATTGAGTACACCTGTTTTGTGTTGGGTATAATTAGGGAGGCTTTATTAGTCAGCCGACCCGCCTGGTTCTTTGTGCGGGATTAATTATTGTGACCTTCTGTTTGGTAGTAGAGGAACATGTTTGTTCCTGGTCGTGTAATTTTGGTTGTGAGCACACTGTGTTGCGTTTTTGGTGCATTTAAGAGCACAGCATCGCACTCTCTGTTTCCTGCGCCTGACTCCACACCCATGACACCCGGAGCGTTACAGGGACAACATTCCAGAGGTCACAATAAACAGCCTGATCATCTCTATGCAAAGGAGATGTGTCGCGCCGCATGAGGGAAATGGTGGTCACACCAGATACTGACTTGTTTTCTGATCCATGCCATTACTTTCCACATACAGTATCAGTGCCTATGCAAACAATCCAAATTGCACAATAATTTATGATTGTGTTTATTCAAACCTTCACTATTAAGAAATTAATAATTCCATCAATCAAAACAGTTTCCAATCATAAATCCTTCGCTAAACTGGATGAAGAAATGTAAATCTAAGTCTGAAAACAACATTCCACTGGTCTCATTCAGTCCAAGTTCATTTCTGAGAAGAAAACAGGCAATCAATCCAATAATTAATTAAATGTATCCAAGTCAACTGCTGCCAGAATCTGAAGATTGCTTTTAAATGTGTTTATTTACAGTAAGGCGAGTAAGGTCTGAATACAGTTATTGGAATGCTGTGGGGGAAATAGACCAAATGATTGGTAACTCCCACAGCGAATTGTCCAATAAAGTGCTAGCGGGAGACATGTCACATGGATCTATCATCTGACTGGTCAACCTCTCAGCTAACCCAGTCAGAGACTGCTTCAAGTCTCCAAGGCCTGGTGGTAATTTTGAGCCTCCCTCACTGGTGTGTTGGAAACATTTGGAGATCACCTGATCATGAGCAAAGAGCAGCGATTGCAGATACATCTAAAGCCAGTTTTAGAGGCAAAACATATATGAATTAATGAATTAGATTCATTAAGGGGAGGGGATTTGTGTTTCACAGTATTTTACTGTAATTAAAAGGGATTGCTGCAAGCAGGTTGGCTGCTAGGTAAAGTGTTTAAACATTACAGCATATTAATGAATATTTGATGTTTTATATAACTTGCACTTCTAGAGTCCAAAGGTTTCCAAACTGGCAGTGACTACAGGGCAAACAAGACCAAAAATACATGGCAAAATGCTCAACCATTTAAGGTTTAAAACTTGCTGCTACTTCAATATGCTCCTTTTATAAATATATTTTATTGGGCACTATCACCACATATAAGCAAAATTGGTACAGCATTCTTGGCACAACATTCTCAACAAATATATGGTATTACAGGGCACTTTTTAAAATATGTTAATGAGCCATAAAACAACAATACCATGCACCCACTAGTGGTCAAGAGGTTTTTAGCCCTCCAAAGATATGGATCGGTACTGAATTCTGTGGGGTGGAATTGCAGTACCATTTGAAATGCAGCAATTTTACCACAATGCACCATAATTTGGGAAAACCTGTCTTAGACTGCAGGTTCATTGGACGCCGATTCAAGTAGCCCATGTAGGCTACAGCGCGTCTCGTGTGAATTGTTATGTGGATTATAATACATTTACTTATTTTTAGGGGGTAGATGTATATATCTTCAAGGCAGGCAATAGGCAGAAAAAATTAATGGTGGCTTCAGTGCCTGTCCAGCGGTTACAGCCGGCATACATATGCCACAATAGGCATGGGTTTGACTCTCAGCTCAATGAAATCTTCTTTGGATAGACTCAAATGCATGAACATCTTGAAAGCATTATGACATTAAATATTAAAGTTACACATTATATGCTTTCAATCCACAACAAGGTTGACTTTAAATGGTGGTATCAAACTGGGCCTATGCTACTGCTGCTGGTGCTTAGCAATGGTCATCTCACCTATGTAAGCGCCATCCACACCAAAGACCATAACCATATTGACAAATTATAGCCTAATAATGAAACATTGCCGAGCATACACACTGAAGGACAGTTTATCGATCTACAGTAGGCCTAAATCTGTCAATCTGAGCTCATCAACTCAGCCAGGGAAACAAAAGCACAAGTTTTTCACACCTTTGATCATGTGACAATGGATAGGCTAACGGGTATCCTACAGAATGTAGTGGAATATAATCAAATATCTATTGCAACCATTGATGGCACTAGATTATCGCCAGTTGATGTCTCGTTGAACCATCAATGCGTGCTAAATTCAACTGCACTGCTGATCTCAATTGCAACCATTTTTGGTCACCTCATTACCGCTCCCTAAAATGTGATGTTGGTGTTACCTTAGCAACCATACTCTTTCAAGATATGTTAGCCGTTTGGTTGGTATTATCATTGGAGCAACTCAATCCTTTTGAACAGACCAAGGGTGATTTATCTATTTGACAAGCAGTTCATACAATAGAAATACAGTATTTCCTCATTTAACATAGCAAATCTACTGTGGCAATTTACCCAACACTTGGTATGAATGGAAACTAATGTTGGTATAGCCTACTGTTATTACTTTCTTTCCTATTTATGTTATACATTAAATACAAGTGTCTGGTGTGGTCATTTCCTATCAAGATCAGGGGTAAAAAAAAAAATGAATGAGTAACTAAATCAATGGCTCTATTAAATGTATTGTTGAAGTGTTTGCGCAGCATTCACCATGAATGCAGTACTCACCATGAATGCAGTACTCACCATGAATGCAGTCTCTGCTAAGGTGGAAGCAATGCCTTTAAATTTAAATAATGTAGTAATGCTGAATTAGTCAACCAGGGCAATTTAGTTATATATGCCAAGAGGGAGTGGGCTGCAATCAAACCCACACTGTCACGACTTCTGCCGAAGTCGTTGCCTCTCCTTGTTCGGGCGGTGCTCGGCGTTCGACGTCACCGGTCTTCTAGCCATCATTGATCCATTTTTCATTTTCCATTGTCTTGTCTTCCCACACACCTGTTTTCAATCCCATTCATTAACTGCTGTGTATTTAACCCTCTGTTTCCCCTCATGTCTTTGTCAGAGATTGTTTTATTGTCAGTGTTGTTTATTTGTTGTATTGGTGCGCGACGGGTCCTCATACCCATGTTTTTTCATGTCTATACTATTTAGCATTATGGAGCATGTTCTGTGGACAGTTATTAAAAGACTCCATTTACACTCTATTTCGACTCTCCTGCGCCTGACTTCCTTGCCACCTATACACACAGCTCTGACACACACTGACACAGTCGGCTTTCATGTGCATGCTGAAGGCAGCAGCCCTAACCACTAGACCTTTCCCAGGCCATGGTTAAACTCAATTTTGACAGTTGATTCCTAACCTTAGGTAAGTTGTAAACCTTAAGACATCGATAATACATCGATAATACATGTATGTACTGTACTGTAGATTTTTTTTAAAAATAGGCTACTTTGTGAGTTATAAAATCAGTCGTTCTCTTTCATGCACCATTGTACTCCATTTCGTATGCTACTTCACTATTCTCAATTTCATCTTGTCTTTACATCTGATATTATAGTGTGCAATTAGTTTTGGCTACAGTAGGATATATAGTTTAGGTGTAGCCTACTGTACAGCTGCATTTAAGATACATTTAACAGTGGTGTTTCTTTGTTGCTCAGTTGGTAGAGCATGGTGCAATTAATGCCAGGGTAGTGGGTTCAATTCCCACAACCACCCATCCATGAACTGTATGCATGCATGACTGTTGGAAGGTCCTGTAATTTTTTCTTAGTCAACCTTGTGTTCTGTTTCGTTGTGTTCTTAAACGTAGCCCTGTCTTTCATTTTTGTTCATTTGAGTTCACCTGTGTTAGTTACTCACCTGGTCTCATCAGCTCCTTATTTAGTTCAGTTCATTCTGTTTGTACGAAGCCTTTTCCTAGCTCATTTGTGAGACCTGGCTGTTTGCCTGGCTGTTTGCCTACCTGTGTATGACCATTGCCTGCCTGTGACCACGATTCCTGCCTTCTGCGAAGGTGCAATAAACACCGGCAGTGCTCTGTATGTGAATCTACACATTTTTCTCCCTGAAAATTCATTACAACTGTAAGTTGCTTTGGATGAAAGTGTCTGCTATGTGGCATAGTGGAGACCAATATCTAACTTGTTTTAGTTACAGTATTAAGCTATATTAAACTATAGTTGAGGAGTATGGATGCATTTCAGGTACATTTGAATGTTGCAGTAATGGGACCTGAAGGCCTGCAGTAAGGAGCAGGCTATTTATTCATATTCTATCTGGTGCTTTAATGTTTGAGCAAGCGATAGCTGGGACTGGTCTGCATGATTCCAGGGCATGGAAAGAACGAGAACTGCAGGTTTTCAGGCTCATTTGAATTTCCTGAGAAGCAAGACATTTTTCTGCAACAAAAGCGTGATTAAATTAAGATCCAACATCTGTAGGAGCAATATGGAAACGACCCCGTTCTCATTCCCAAAATACCATGGGAGCGAAGACAGGTCCTGGCCTTTTAAAAAGGCTGCCGGTTGCCGCCCTGCTGAGGCTTTAAGTGACAAAATCTAATTCACAGCACATCAGTCAGGGGAAGCACAAAGGGACTGTGCTGCCATCATGCGCGAGAGACACTGCCATTAGCCAGCCAAGAATTCCCCTCCCCCTTTAGCAGCCAGGAGTTCCTCACGGGTCAGAGGCTGGCTCTGTGAAATGTGTGGCAATGGACTGTGAATGTCTTGAAGGCAGGGAAGACATTTCAGAGGCAGATCATGTCTACTGAAGGAAAGAGAGAATGACTAAAATATCTAGAGTTAGAAGCAGCAGTGGACGTTGACATCAAAGTAGTACTCTGTGGTACCAGTGGTCTGGTTACAATTGCAATGGTTCAGGAAATTGATTGCTTGTGGTGAATATATTATACTAAGTAGGCTACATTTGGCCGCCTACATCAATTAAACAAAAGCATGGACTGCCGTCACAAATGACTGCTAGGTATTTGATGTATACACCGACTGTAAATCCTCAAAGATAAGAGCATCTGCTACAGAGCCATAATGTAAGTACATTTATGTTTATTCACTAGTTTGTATATTCTTGACATGCAACATGACATTGTCATTTGGATATGCAGGGAAAACTTTACGTTACAGCACAATTACTGACATTTACTTGGTATTAGGAAATTACTACATATTGGCACATTCTGGTAATTAGTTAACATTTAATGAATTGGCCAGTAATAGAGTATCACACTATGAGCCATAATACCCATAACCTAGCGCTCAAACAAGGAAATGGTTCCAATCATTTTTCCATCATTCATTTTTCCCTTAGGGGAAATAAGGGCTGTGTTTTGTGTAGGCTTACCCTGGCGTGACATTTTCATAACGAGGTAAATCTCTCTCAGACAAGGTGACTTTAATAAATATATTCGCCTGTATTTACCCCCAACAAATGAAATGCTAATTAACTGCTAATGTGGTTATCATAAAGAACTAAAAATACCACAATGATCTGGATGAGCTAGCCATATCAATCAAACTGATGTTATTACAAATTTTTCTTGTTACACTACGTAACTAATGCTTTGCAATTACACGTTTGAAAGTCACCTGTGAATTACCATGTTAATAACTCAAACCAAAATGTAACCTTGTTAGATGTAACTACAAAGTGCCACTACCATCAAATCCACATGTAATACCAGGATTGATAAATAAACTAGGACCTTGTAACAACAATTGTAACAAGGCACATCCTGTCATTAACAACTGGTTATTTTCTTCGAGTTTATTTCTGTGTTATAACCTGGCTCTAAGGGTATATCGAATCAAGTGTAATGTAAGAACAATGTAGAACATACTTGTAATCCATCTACCTACCCAGGAGCAAGCAACGTAAAGCAATGATGGACTGTCATTTTTCTATGCTTATTTGAGCTGTTCTTTCCATAATATGGACTTGGTCTTTTACCAAATGTGATGATCTTCTGTATACCACCCCCACCCCCACCTTCTCACAACACAACTGATTAGCTCAAACACATTAAGAAGGAAATAAATTTCACAAATTGACTTTTAACAAGGCACACCTGTTGATAGAAATGCATTCCAGGTGACTACCTCATGAAGCTGGTTGAGAGAATGCCAAGAGTGTGCAAAGGGTGGCTACTTTGAAGAATCTCAAATATAATATAAATATATCTTTGATTTGTTGAACACATTTTTTGGTTACTACATGATTCCATATGTGTCTTAGTTTTGATGTCTTGATTATTATTCTACAATGTAGAAAATAGTAAAAAATAATGAAAAACACTGGAATGAGTAGGTGTGTCCAAACTCTTGAATGGTACTGTTGTAAGGTTCTTTATTTTCTTAGTCAACCTTGTGTTCTGTTTCGTTGTGTTCTTAATTAACAACTAATATGTCTTTATTATGGCTAACAATGAAGATATTAATGATTGACCAGTAATATGTGACTTGTAATGTTTGAATAAGAAAATACTTAAGGCCTAATACATGACTAATAACATGGAATAAGGACATTATTAGCTGCTTATATACATACTTAAACAATATCCAATTCACATCCACAGCCCACAGAATGTTGGGTATTTGTGGAATTTCAATAGGGGACAACAGAATCTTTCACCATTTAGCCAATTATTTTTACACGACATCTCTGTGGACAAAGCCTCTGCTGACAGAACCTATTGCCCTTTATACAGCTTTCCACTATTTTCTGTATGACAAAAACCCATTTCACTTCTTAAACTACATTTGTCGTTTTCTGATTTTTAAAAAATGGGGGGATTGTATTGAGTAAGGGAGAGAACATTTTGAAACAGTGAGGAACAACCTAAACATGTCCCCCAAAAAATGCAGTTTTGGCCAATTTTGATATTGTGCTCTACTGAGCCAATGCTCATTGTCCATTCTACCCAGATAAACCTAGTTGTGGACAATGAATGTATTATAATATAATTATAGTATATTTATAAAACATTTCACAGAAGCCTTCATTTATGTTCTAACTGTATTATTCATCCTTTTATGAATACATTGCAATATTTCACAACTCATCCATTTTAATTCAAGGTTAAGAAATATTCTTCATGCACATGCAAGCGTGAGATACCAGATGACCATCCACACAAGGCCTTTTGCCACTATCCAGTGCATACAGAATTCCCTGTCACTACCCATACCTGTCTGAGCATTTTACCTCTCCATTAGGAAAACATGTACTGCAAGGACAGAGCTCGTCTCTGTTGGCTTATAGGACTGAAGGTCAAGGCAGCAATTTATAGTTTGAGGGAAACTGCTCTACTGAGTGCCTCTCAGAGGGAAAGAGGCAGTCATAATGACCTACATACAGCATTATTTGTGTCCAAACTTCTGATTACGTTACACTACATCCTTGGTGTTCATGAAAAGCAGCAGAAACGTCCCTGACCATGCACTAAGGAACATGGTTTTACCTGTCTAATCAACCAACATCACTCATCCATAGCCATACCATATTCATACGTACGTGTCACCTGTACAGTAGTCCCTATGGCTCTGCATTCGTTGAGTTCCCCCATTCAAACTGACTAGTTCCTTGAGAATGTCAGCCTCAGAGCACAATGGAAGCCCCTCTCTTTAGAGGAAACAGTCACAGCCATCTATCCATCCTCCTTGACATTGTTAATTTATCCCTGGTACAATAACATTTTAAATTCTCTGAAGTGGGGAAGCCACTTCAAATCCACTCAGTGTTTCCTTTTTTCGCACAACACACTTAATGCCTTATCAATGGTGCCATGGGGGCTCTGAAGGTTCACCACAAAGTGACACATTCAGAGAAGATAAACTGTTTGACACCCGTGACATAACTACACTTCCCCGGTAAGAAGATCAATTAGAGCAGAGTTGAAAATATCTAGATCCTATCTCCAGCATACCATGCCAATTGGAGCCACAGTGCTAACCCCCAAATTTACTTTTTTTCCTGAGATAAAGGTACTGGCATTAAGTTGTGTAAAGAGCTATATTATATGTGCTCAAGCTTAAGGATAATGATAATATATTTTATATGACAAAATACTTAAGGAGTATTCTAAGAACAATCTTGCGATTTGGTTATAATAGCCCAGATTAGCCAACAGTGAAGCAAATTACGTTTCTCAGTATAGAATCATACTTGAACTTATCAGTTTGGTCATGTGTATGGACTCCTCGATGGATATTGATTTCGTATTTCTCAGATTTGGACTACCTTGAGCCCCTTCAATCCTTGGCAGGTAAACCTCGACATGAATTGAAATTAATGAAAATCACCCTTGAGTAGTGGCCCAATGAACAAGCAGCATAGCTATTGTCTTCATGTGACAAGGGGTTTACTACTAATACAAATACCTACAGGTAACTGCCGAAATAATAAAGGAAATAACAACATAAAGTGTCTTAAAGTTCTCTCCGCCATTTGCTGGTTGCAAAAATTCAAATAGTTTGCCTAATTTTAGTTTGTGACAAAACAAGCAATACATAGCGTAGAGAATCATTGCACCATCTAAACCGCTGTGAAAAGTATTGTGAATAACCAAACATATTGTATTTTATGCTGTTTGAAGCTGGTGTACAAAACCAAATGTAAAACAAAACTTACAAACAGGAAGCATACAAATATAGTACATAGAACATATCTGCCACTTCTTAGACTTGCTTTAGGCTAATGGGAATGACAGATATGATGGTCACCTCACATTTTATGTGAATTTGGTCAGATAACTCAAAAAGTTACATACTGCAGGTTTATTGATGTGTTGGGCCGCCTCGAGCCAGAACAGCTTCAATGCACCTTGCAAAGATTCTACAATTGTCTGGGACCCTATTGGAGGGATGTGACACCATTCTTCCACGATAAATTCCACAATTGGTATTTTGTTTACTGGCGTTTTGTTAATTGGTGTTTTGTCGATTGTGGTGGAAAACGTTGTCTTAGGCGCAACTCCAGAATTTCCCATAAGTGTTCAATTGGTTTGAGATCTGGTGAATGAGACGGCTATGGCATAGGGTTTACATCGTGTACATGCTCATTAAACCATTCAGTGATCACTCGTGCCCTGTGGATGAGAGCCACCAAAAATTCTGAGATTTCCATACCCAACTATAACATTTTCCGTCAAGATAGAACTGCCAAACGGGGAGGAGTTGCAGTCTACTGCAGAGATTGACATTACTTTGCAGGCTTATTTTCCAGGTCCATACCCAAACAGTTCGAACTACTAACTAAAAAAAAATGTGAATTGATCGCCCCCCATCTAGCTTCAGAGTTTGTTCTGTTAGGTGACCTAAACTGGGATATGCTTAACACCCCGGCAGTTCTACACTCTAAGCTAGATGCCCTCAATCTCACACAAATCATCAAGGAATCCACCAGGTACAACCCTAAATCTGTAAACAAGGGCACCCTCATAGACGATATCCTGACCAACTGGCCCTCCAAATACACCTCCGCTGTCTTCAACCAGGATCTCAGCGATCACTGCCTCATTGCCTGTATCCGCTACGGATCCGCAGTCAAACGACCAACCCTCATCACTGTCAAACGCTCACAAAAACTATTCTGCGAGCAGGCCTTTCTAATCTACCTGGCCTGGGTATCCTGGAAGGATATTGACCTCATCCCATCAGTTGAGGATGCCTGGTCATTCTTTAAAAGTAACTTCCTCCCCATCTTTGATAAGCATGCTGCGTTCAAAAACTGCAGAACTAAGAACAGATATAGCCCTTGGTTCACTCCAGACCTGACTGCCCTCGACCAGCACAAAAACATCCTGTGGCAGACTGCAATAGCATTGAATAGTCCCCGCGATATGCAACTGTTCAGGGAAGTCAGGAACCAATACACGCAGTCAGTCAGGAAAGCAAAGGCCAGCTTTTTCAAGCAGAAATTTGCATCCTGTAGCTCTAACTCCAAAAAGTTCTGGGACACTGTAAAGTCCATGGAGAACAAGGAGGCTAGGTAACACGGTCACCACCGATAAATCCATGATAATCGAAAACTTCAAGAAGCATTTCTCAATGGCTGGCCATGCCTTCCTCCTGGCTACTCCAACCTTGGCCAACAGCTCCCCCCCCCCCCCGCAGCTACTCGCCCAAGCCTCCCCAGCTTTTCCTTTACCCAAATCCAGATAGCAGATGTTCTGAAAGAGCTGCAAAACCTGGACCCGTACAAATCAGCTGGGCTTGACAATCTGGACCCTCTATTTCTGAAACTATCCTCCGCCATTGTCGCAACCCCTATTACCAGCCTGTTCAACCTCTCTTTCATATCATCTGAGATCCCCAAGGATTGGAAAGCTGCCGCAGTCATCCCCCTCTTCAAAGGGGGAGACACCCTGGACCCAAACTGTTACAGACCTATATCCATCCTGCCCTGCCTATCTAAGGTCTTCGAAAGCCAAGTCAACAAACAGGTCACTGACCATCTCGAATCCCACCGTACCTTCTCCGCTGTGCAATCTGGTTTCCGAGCCGGTCATGGGTGCACCTCAGCCACGCTCATGGTACTAAATGATATCATAACTGCCATCGATGAAAGACAGTACTGTGCAGCCGTCATCATCGACCTGGCCAAGGCTTTCGACTCTGTCAATCACCATATACTTATCGGCAGACTCAGTAGCCTCGGCTTTTTCTAATGACTGCCTTACCTGGTTCACCAACTACTTTGCAGACAGAGTTCAGTGTGTCAAATCGGATGGCATGTTGTCCGGTCCTCTGGCAGTCTCTATGGGGGTGGCACATGGTTCAATTCTCGGGCCGACTCTTTTCTCTGTATATATCAATGATGTTGCCCTGATCCACCTCTACGCAAACGACACCATTCTGTATACTTCTGGCCCTTCCTTGGGCACTGTGCTATCTAACCTCCAAACAAGCTACAATGCCATACAACACTCCTTCCGTGGCCTCCAACTGCTCTTAAATGCTAGTAAAACCAAATGTATGCTTTTCAACCGTTCGCTGCCTGCACCCGCACGCCCGACTAGCATCACCACCCTGGATGGTTCCGACCTAGAATATGTGGACATCTATAAGTACCTAGGTGTCTGGCTAGACTGTAAACTCTCCTTCCAGACTCATGTCAAACATCTCCAATCTAAAATCAAATCTAGAGTCGGCTTTCTATTCCGCAACAAATCAAATCATCAAATCAAATCAAATGTATTTATATAGCCCTTCGTACATCAGCTGATATCTCAAAGTGCTGTACAGCATCCTTCACTCACGCCGCCAAACTTACCTAGTAAAACTGACTATCCTACCGATCCTCGACTTCGGCGATGTCATCTACAAAATAGCTTCCAATACTCTACTCGGCAAACTGGATGCAGTTTCACAGTGCCATCCGTTTTGTTACTAAAGCACCGTATACCACCCACCACTGCGACCTGTATGCTCTAGTCGGCTGGCCCTCACTACATATTCACCGCCAGACCCACTGGCTCCAGGTCATCTCCAAGTCTATGCTAGGTAAAGCTCCGCCTTATCTCAGTTCTCTGGTCACGATGGCAACACCCACCTGCAGCACGCGCTCCAGCAGGTGTATCTCACTGATCATCCCTAAAGCCAACACCTCATTTGGCCGCCTTTCCTTCCAGTTCTCTGCTGCCTGTGACTGGAACGAATTGCAAAAATTGCTTAAGTTGGAGACTTTTATCTCCCTCACCAACTTTAAACATCTGCTATCTGAGCAGCTAACAGGATCGCTGCAGCTGTACATAGTCCATCGGTAAATAGCCCACCCAATTTACCTACCTCATCCCCATACTGTTTTTATTTATTTACTTTTCTGCACACCAGTATCTCCACCTGTACATGATCATCTGATCATTTGTCAGTCCAGTGTTAATCTGCAAAATTGTAATTATTCGCCAACCTCCTCATGCATTTTGCACACAATGTATATAGACTCTTTTTTTCTGTTTTGTACTGTGTTATTGACTTGTTTATTGTTTAGTCCATGTAACTCTGTGTTGTTGTTTGCTATGCTTTATCTTGGCCAGGTCGCAGTTGTAAATGAGAACTTGTTCTCAACTAGCCTACCTGGTTAAACAAAGGTAAAATAAAAAAATAAATACAAATTGTCATCCTATGGGGGGCATAGCTATGGTAACCAAAATAATGGCATACCCAGCATTTTATACATGACCCTAAGCATGATGGGATGTCATTTGCTTAATTAACTCAGGAACCACACCTGTGTGGAAGTGACTGCTTTCAATATCCGTCATTTACTCATTTCCATTATTTTAGCATTTACCTGATTAGAAGTCTTTGACTTTATGTTGTTTATGGATTAACTGTGGGGTAGCAATATCATTGAAATCAAATTATGTACCATCTTACCTCAACACATTTTCTATGCATTAATTAATCATCTAAGGCCATCTCTGAAGACCAAAAGACATCAAGTAATCATGTATTCTTATTAATTAATGAACAGATGCAGAACAGCCGCATCTAAGAAAATGTCAAATTCAACAACTGTCAAAGTGCTCAGCGAAACCACTTATATGCTTTCCAGGCTGAAACAACTACCCAAACCTTGCCCTGTTCTCCCTGCTGCAAAATCTGGAAGACTGGCCAATAGTTTCTACCCTCAGACCATCGGGCTTCTGAGAAGCTATCATTAGTCAGCTACCTGCTCCCCCCTTCCCCTGCTAATCCTCCTATGGACATTTTCCCCCACACACACCCTCAACTGTCACTTACCTTACATGTTGCTCCCCCTATGGACATTTACCACCCACCTCCCCAACTGACTTTTACTATGCCCCCACCTCAACAACATTCATCACTGTTGCAGTTGTTAATATCAATATTATCATTTTTTTCAATAATAACTTTGATTGTTTTTATTTCATTTGGTCCACACACCCCTCAATAGTCATGCTGCTCCCCCTATTGTCATTCCCCCACAACCCTAAACAGTCTTTACTCTGCCTCCACCCAAATGTACTTTTTTTTTAAATCACTGCTACAGTTACGATGTATATAGTGCTACTTCTATTTATATTGTTCTTGTTTTGTATTACTATTTTTATTATTTTATTTAACTTAATCCTGCATATTTTTCACTGTACCCTGCAATCACACCTGCAACCCTGTACATGTGACTATTAAACACTCTGAATGTTAAGCCTGTCGTCAATTGAATGAGACCAAAGTGCAGCGTGGAACATGTTCATCATAATTTAATAATGAAACACCGACAAAACAACAAAATATAAACGAACGTAAAGTTCTGCAAGGCTAGACAGCTACTGTGCAAAAACAAGATCCCACAAACTAGGGTGGAAAACAGGCTGCCCAAGTAAGATTCCCAATCAGAGACAGCGATAGACAGCTGCCTCTGATTGGGAACCATACACGACCAACAAAGAAATAGAAAACTTGAATGCCCACCCAAATCACACCCTGACCTAACCAAAAAGAGAAATAAAAAGGCTCTCTAAGGTCAGGGCGTGACACTGAACCTGAATCTGAATCTGATTTGAATGTATTAAACTGATGAGTGTCTGCTAAATGACTTAAATTAAATTGTAAAGTAAAAACTTAACAAAAATATAAATGCAACATGATCATTACACAGGTGCACCTTGTGCTGCAGACAATGAAAGACACATCTAAAATGTGCAGTTCTGTCACACAACACAATGTCACAGATGTCTCATGTTTTGAGGGAGCTTGCAATTGGCATGCTGACTGACTGCAGGGATGTCCACCAGAGCTGTTGCCAGAGAACTGAATGTTAATTTCTCTACCATAATCCTTCCCCAACATCATTTTAGAGAATTTGGCAACATGTCCAACCGGCCTCACAAACACAGACCACTTGTAACCACGCCAGCCCAGGACCTCAACACCTGGCACCTTTACCTGATACCAGCCACCTGGAGAGCTCATAAAACTGAGGAGTATTTCTGTCTGTAATAAACCCTTGTTCAGAAAACATATTCTCAGTGGGTGGGCCAGTCGCCCAAGTGGGTGGAACTATGGTATGCCCTCCCAGGCCCACCCATGGCTGCAACCCTGCCCAGTCATGTGAAATCCATAGATTAGGGCCTAATTTCTTTATTTCAATTTACTGATTTCCTCATTTGAACTGTAACAGTAAAATCGTAAAAAATGTTGCATGTTGTGTTTATATTTTTCTTCAGTTTGTTTTGAGAACAGCCTCTTTAAAATGTAATCGGCACCAATTCTGATATTAACAACTGAAGTGTCTAATCCATCTTCAATCCACTCTGTGATTAATTATTATTTCATGGGTGTAACGGTTTTCTTCTGATGAAAGAGAGGCGGACCAAAATGCAGCGTGGTTAGTTTTGTACATCTTTAATAAGGATGAAAATACAACAAACTACAAAACAAGAACCGTGAAAAAACCGAAACAGTCCTATCTGGTGCCACAAACACAAAGACTGGAACAATCACCCACAAGAGACCTAAAGAATATGGCTGCCTAAATATGGTTCCCAATCAGAGACAACGATAAACACCTGCCTCTGATTGAGAACCACTCTAGGCAACCATAGACTTACCTAGAGTACTACTCTAACCACAATCCCATAACTACAAACAACCCCAGACAAAACAAACCACATAAATCCCCATGTCACACCCTGGCCTAACCAAAATAATAACGAAAACACAGAATACTAAGGCCAGGGCGTGACAATGGGATCCCCTATGAGTGGTGTACATTCTCACATGTGGATGGTGAAAGAATATAACATCAGTACACAAGAATCATTTTGTATTGTAGATTGAGAGAACACACTCACAACAAGGTTGTTGCTTGTTAATGTTTGCTGAAACAATACCAAGGTGTTTATGCCTGCTAAACAGTATACTTATAACACAACAATAAAAGTATTACTCACAGTACATGCTGGGACTGCAGCTCAACCTCTTTCTACATAGTTTTTTTTTAAACCTTTGTTTAATTTGGCAAGTCAGTTAAGAACAAATTGTTATTTACAATAATGGCCTAGGAACAGTGGGTTAACTGCGTTGTTCAGGGGCAGAGCGACATATTTATTATTTATACCTTGTCAGCTTGGGAATTTGATCTAGCAACCTGTTTCGTCACGTTTCGGGAGGACGCATGACTCTACCTTTGCAGCTCCCGAGCCCGTTGGGGAGTTGCAGCAATGATACAAGATTGCAATTGGATATCACAAAATTGGTGAGAAAAAGGGTGTAAAAACAAAATAACAAAAAAAATGTTGCCAATCCAATGGTCTTTCAATGATGCATTGGGTAACTACACAATTGTACTACAAACTGTTTTCTTAAGATACGTAAGATCCCATAAGAGTGAACCGTAGGCAATTTTGTATCCTATGTTTAGGACTGTGGTATAACCTTGCACTATAGACATGCTGAAGGGGAAACCTCTGCCTCAAGCATATTTTTTTGCATAAAATACTTCATATCTGCCTTTATAGACTTTATCAAAACAGAGAGTTGTTTAATAAAGTTCAATTGTAATTGATTCCATGATCAGTCAAGCTTGAACTTAAAGGTAATATCTTCACTTCTTATACCTTTATCAACATAATCACTGCATCTATTTTCTTGGCAAAGAACATTCATTTTGAAGAGGCTAATGTATTGGTCAAGGTTACTCTGATAAGCTTACTCATGTTTGCCCTAACATTTCCCTAAATGTAGGACTACACATCTGATAACGCCTCTTTGTTGGAATCTTCTTTAGTACTGTAATTACCTTTAGGATAGACCAACAGTGGCATGCAACTATGAAACTTCTATTAATTGTTGAATACGGGCTTGAAAAGGGATAGCTCCGTTAAATCATCATTCTTTGTGCCATTTCCTTCCAAAAAAGAGGGTGAGAAGCTTTATTATTTAATAGAATATTATAACGAAGCATGCATCTTTCCCATGATGTGTCATAACAGGTTAGCGGGCTGTGGCCCCTGGGGAATTGCCTCTGGGGAACATGATTTTAGTACTAGGGCTCGGGCCTGCATCATTCTTGCACCAGCATTGTTCAGATGGAGGAATAACACTTAACAAAAAGTAAGATCCCTTGTTTGGCAGCCTTTGCCTCTTGGACACACTAGGGATCGTAATGGCTTTCAGAATTCAATAAATTAAACCGAATGAAACACTCATAGGTCTACCATACAGTACAATACATTCCCTGATTTTCCCGGATTAGAGCAGGAAATCCGGAATCCTATAACCAGGATTTCTGGAAAACCATAGAATTTATTGAAAGTTCATTGAATTTTGAAACCCTAGCTATCAGTGCTGTGTGTTCTCTCCATCCAAGTATAATCAGAGTGCATAGCTTATTAGACATGAATCAATCTAATAGAACACTTTTTCTTCTCATTATAGGTGACTAAATTCCCTTTATATACATCAGTTTATGGTGTGTAATATAAGGTGTGGTGGCGACCCTAACATACTTGCATATTAGTCACTATAATTCCAATGTGTATGCTTCCATTGTTGTGTTGTTGTGATTGTTTGGGAGTGCTGGCTTTATTAATCAATTCTTCACAAATTGTAAAACATGACTTTTAATTATTACTCAACACAATTTGTTGATTTCCATATTTACCCCGTGGCTAAGGAAGAAAATAAAAGGGTGCAAGTAGAACATAGCAACAGTGTTTAGAGAGGTAGTCAATCCTGTGATTACCCCTGGCATTTAACAGCAAATGTATAAGTAAAAAAGATACATTATTTTCATAATGCTATTCAAAGATGGATTCTATGATGAATGGCTTGCTGTAGGCTGGCATTACACAATTTCAAGGCCATTAATATCACATGGGAGAGAGGGTTGCACGCAGAGAAAAATGTTTTTGTGTGCACTACTAGCCAACTGTAGGTAACTACAGTTACCAAGTGTCAACAGAAAAGCATTAATTGAAAGAAAAAGTTGGAATAACAGTTTATATATAATAAGCCTCCACACATAACATATTGATTATTGTAATTTACTGTGGTCTACTGCAGAGATGGAAACAAGACCGGAGCACTCAAGACACAGACCCAGACCAAGACTAAGACCAAGACCCAGTTATCTAAGACCACGGCATGGAGAGAGGTTGTTTTTCAAATAAATGTTAATTTAAAGACAAGGTGTGCGTGCAGTAGCACAAATCATCATACCAACACAAGACACCACATCAACAAAGTTCCTTTTGATTGTGCTGTGCACACCCCAATTTGCAATTCGGAAAAAAATCTAAACATTAAAGTGATTGTTTGGGGTAATGGGATCTTCGGCTTTTGCAGCTGTCTCAAGGAATGTGGTATTTGGTTCACTCCCATTAGCACAGAGAGAACAGTGCACAAGGCTTTCTTCTCTCCTCCTCACTCTTTGGCATTCTGAAGCTAAAGCTGCAGGGATGGGGAAATGAGAGGAGGATGTTTTATAACAATGATAAATGTGCAGCGTGCCTCGTAATGAGAGGCATGGCGTAGGAATGGGCAGGGAAAGAAATCAAGGTTGTGGAAATGATTCCCTTGCAACAGAAGGCCTCCAAATGAATACAGATCAGGCGCTAAAACAGATCGGACAGGTGTCCAGACCAACTGGATGTGTCAGCTGCCAACTTGTTGCAAACTCTGTATAAACCTCTTATTGCACTCTTGAATTTGACAGCAAAAGACAACCCAAAGGTATGGATTGGACATGGCAATTGACAATAATTAGTTTGTTAACAGTGTGACACAAAGTACCTTACATATCCAGCACTCCGTAAAAGGTCTTCAACACCTGATGTTCAAGTGCCATGTCTTACTGATTCTTAAATGGGGGTGATATCATACTGTTATGGAGTGGATGACATACAGTAGGTAGGCAATACGCTGTGAAATGTCAAACTGACAAACATGCACTTCCAATAAATGTTGCCTTTATTTTAAGGAAATGACACTGCAGTCACAGGAAATATTGGCCTGGGGGGGGAAATATACTCAGTCACAGAGCACATAGGGTGAAATCAATATTTGAGGTAATAACAAACAGTCAAAGCAAAAGCCAAAAGAGCATTTTGTGCTCTTGTGCAACCTTAAATCCTTCCTGCCAAATATAGTCAGTCACCCACAGAGTTCTGTGTCCAACTTAAAAAAGAACCAATAACCTGACTATTCGCTTCAGACTGTACATAATGGTGCAAGAGCAGAGCTAGAATCCTGAATATCAAAATGTTTCTGGTCATTTTTACATGACAAGTTTTTACGATGAAGGATCAAAATGTTGTAGATAGAATATTTATTAACTGCATGCCTCAGTTTATGTTTACACTTGTAGATTAATTGATGCATTGCACAGTGTCTCCTGACCCCTCCTGTCTCAGCCTCCAGTATTTATGCTGCAGTAGTTTATGTATCGGGGGGCTAGGGTCAGTTTGTTATATCTGGAGTACTTCTACTGTCCTATCCGTTGTCCTGTGTGAATTTAAGTATGACCTCTCTAATTCTCTCTTTCTCTTTTTCTTTCTCTCTCTCGGAGGACCTGAGCCCTAGGACCATGCCTCAGGACTACCTGACATGTTGAGTCCTTGCTGTCCCCAGTCCACCTGGCCGTGCTGCTGCTCCAGTTTCAACTGTTCTGCCTGTGATTATTATTATTTGACCATGCTGGTCATTTATGAACATTTGAACATCTTGACCATGTTCTGTTATGATCTCCACCCGGCACAGCCAGAAGAGGACTGGCCACCCCACATAGCCTGGTTCCTCTCTAGGTTTCTTCCTAGGTTTTGGCCTTTCTAGGGAGTTTTTCCTAGCCACCGTGCTTCTACACCTGCATTGCTTGCTGTTTGGGGTTTTAGGCTGGGTTTCTGTACAGCACTTTGAGATATCAGCTGATGTACGAAGGGCTATATAAATACATTTGATTTGATGATGCATTTGCCATGCACACATCAACTTGTTTGATTTTCTCAATACACTACCGGTCAAAAGTTTTAGATACCTCATTCAAGGGTTTTTCTTAATTGTTTTTACAATTTTCTACATTGTAGAATAATACTGAAGACAGCTATGAAATAACACATATGGAATCAAGTAGCAACCAAAAAAGTGTTGAACAAATCAAAATATATTTTATATTTGAGATTATTCAAATAGCCACTCTTTGCCTTGATGACAGTTTTGCACAATCTTGGCATTCTCTCAACCAGCTTCATGAGGTAGTCACCTGGAATGCATTTCCGTTAGCAGGTGTTGTAGAATCTCTTTCCTTCTTAATGCATTTGAGTCAGTCAGTTGTGTTGTGACAAGGTAAGGGTGGTATACAGAAGATAGCCCTATTTGGTAAAAGACCAAGTCCATATTATGGCAAGAACAGCTCAAATAAGAAAAGGAAAACGAGAGTCCATCATTACTTTAAGACATGAATGTCAGTCAATACGGAACATTTCAAGAACTTTGAAAGTTTCTTTAAGCGCAGTCGCAAAAATCATCAAGCGCTCTGATGAAACTGGCTCTCATGAGGACCGCCACAGGAAAGGAAGACACAGAGTTACCTCTGCTGCAGATGATAAGTTCATTAGAGTTAACTGCACCTCACATTGCAGCCCAAATAAATGCTTCACAAGGTTCAAGTAACAGACACATCTCAACATCAACTGTTCAGAGAATACTGCGTGAATCAGGCCTTCATGGTCGAATTTCTGCAAAGAAACCAATACTAAAGTACACCAATAATAAGAAGAGACTTGCTTGGGCCAAGAAGCACGAGCAATGGACATTAGACTGGTGGAAATCTGTCCTTTGGTCTGATGAGTCCAAGTTTGAGATTTTTGGATCCAACCGCCGTGTCTTTTTGAGATGCAGAGCAGGTGAACAGGTTATCTCTGCATGTGCGGTTCTCACCGTGAAGAATGGCGAAGGAGGTGTAATGGTGTGGGGGTGCTTTGCTGGTAACACTGTCAGTGATTTATTTAGAATTCAAGGCTCACTTTGTCACGTCAGCTCCCGCTCTTCCCCCCTCTGGTGATTGAAAGCGCTAGGCTGTCACGTCTGCTCCCGCTCTTCCCCCTGCTGAGGCTTCCATGCCTCAGCAGGCTCGCCAGGCTCACACGCTCCTGCCGGTTGGTTGGGCTCCCAAGCCCCAACCGGCTTGCCCAGCGCCCATGTCTCGGCCGGTTCACCCAGGTGGGACGCCACCCTGCATCACTCACTCCTATCATCTGTTACGTACACCTGCCTTCCCTCGTCACGCGCATCAGCAATATTAGACTCACCTGGACTCACTCATCATCTGTTTATTACCTCCCCTATATTTTTCAGTTCCCTTGCTCTGTTCCTCGCTGCTGTATTGATTGTCTTTTGTTTGTGTTACCTGTTTGCTGACACTGTTCCTGTCTCGTTCCATGACCGTTATATATTGAATGTTTTACTCCCCGTACCTGCTTCGTCTCTCCAGCGTCATTCCATGTGACACACTTAGATGGCTACAGTACCACAGCATTCTGCAGTGATACACCATCCCATCTGGTTTGAGCTTAGTGGGACTATCATTTCGTTTTCAACAGGACAATGACCCAACACACCTCCAGGCTGTGTAAGGGCTATTTGACCAAGAAGGAGAGTGATGGAGAGCTGCATCAGATGACCTGGCCTCAGCAATCACCCAACCTTAACCAAATTGAGATGGTTTGAGATGAGTTAGATTGCAGAGTGAAGGAAAATCAGCCAACAAGTGCTCAGCATATGTGGGAACTCCTTCAAGACCGTTGGAAAAGCATTCCAGGTGAAGCTGGTTGAGAATGCCAAGAGTGTGCAAAGCTGTTATCAAGGCAAAGGGTGGCTATTTGAAGAATCTCAAATATAAAATATATTTTGATTTGAACACTTTTTTGGTTACTGCATGATTCCATATGTGTTATTTCATAGTTTTGATGCCTTCACTATTATTCTACATTGTAGAAAATAATAAAATAAAGAAAAACCCTTGAATGAGTAGTTCTTAAACTTTTGACCGGTAGTGTATGTACGTTAGACATCAATTTAATTGAATGTGTGAAGATGTTATTTTTTGCAGGTCTGGAAATGCTATTTTGAGCATCCAACATTTGTGGATATTGGTGAAAAATGGTAATTCAGGAAAACATACTGATCTCATTATCATTACATCAATGTGCAATCAACTAGATTTTGAGGAAATGTGACAGTTCTTAGAAAGCTTCAAACCAAGTGAAGCAGAAAGACTCCGTCACTTGAATGATAAATATCTGTCAAGACATTTTACGTCAAGTGAGAAAGCTCGGCTCTCTGACCAGTAGCCTGATACTTCCTCTCACAGATGTTGGAAACTACATGTACCTCTACTCAGTTTTGGAACGTCTTCTTTCTGCGTTGCAGTAAATCCCCCTCACACAAATATTATATGTCATATTTTAAAGACAAGTCCTTAACTTGATCCTTAAGGCAAGCACTAATATCTTAATGCAGAACCAGACAGCTTTTTGAAGTAGAGGAGTAAAACATTGTAGCTGTAATTTTGTTCCATGTGCATTACGTTTTGGTATCACATGATAGTTTTATTATAGTGCACCAAAGGTCAGGTTGAAATGACATTGTACTCTGAATTTCAAAGGAATGAGATAGAGTAAAAAAGGAAGCCTCGGATTGAATGACTTGTTTGCTGCAAACGAAAGGCCACCGAGTTGTTTATTAGATGTCTGCCCTTGAGGTCATCCACAGAGATAGAATTTTGCTAAGGATTTACTGATGGATTGATTGATACACATATGCATCTACAGGTAACTGCCAAAATAAAGGAAACACCAACAGGAAGTGTCTTGACCTCTAAAAGGCTACTCCTGTAGGTATCCCAAAAAAGTATCAAAAAATGATTAGATAAAATATTTAATTTAGTCTTTCCTACTATAGCCCATAGAAATGCATTGAATAACACATAAATAAATGGTAAAACTGACAGTCAAAAATGATTCATAAGGAATAAGGTTTTGAAGTGTCTGTCCTATTGTCACAACCTCTGCCGAAGTCGTTGCCTCTCCTTGTTCGGGCGGTGCTCGGCGTTCGACGTCACCGGTCTTCTAGCCATCATTGATCCACTTTTCATTTTCCATTGGTTTTGTCTTGTCTTCCCACACACCTGTTTTCAATCCCATTCATTACCTCTTGTGTATTTAACCCTCTGTTTCCCCTCATGTCTTTGTCAGAGATTGTTTTATTGTCAGCGTTGTTTATTTGTCGTGTTGGTGCGCGATGGGTCCTTGTACCCATGTTTGTTCATGTCTGTACTTTAAGTGTTATGGAGCATGTTCCGTGGACATTTATTAAAAGACTCCATTTACACTCCATTTTGACTCTCCTGCGCCTGACGTCCCTGCCACCTATACACACGGCACTGACACCTATATCTAGGAAATATAAGAAAGCTTATTTTAGTTATTTGGACACATATTTTTGGACACACCCTTTTTTGGGGGGGCAAAAAACTACCTCCATAATTCCATTCATTTTTTAAACTTGTACCAGGTTACCTTCAGACAAGTCCTGTGACACGGAGAACACCATCGCCACAAACCAGAACAGCTGTGTATAATAACATGTGTTTCCATTATTTTTGCAGTTACCTGTATATCTCACACTGAAAGCCTCCCTCGTCTAAACTCTGGGATCTTATAAAAAAATGTTTGTTTGAATTTGATGAGAAATCCCGCTGTAGCTGGGTTCTACGGCTTTGCTGTCTAAAAGACATGGTCACTGCAGCTGACAGGCACATTCCATTATTTACGAGCCTAATCTGTATTTTTGATGTAATTTGCATGAAATAGAAAGTGGACATTGTTTTGTTTTTTCACTTGTTTTTCAGAAACTTACCCCAACAGAAATTGACATCCTAAGCCTCATTCTGGAGATCCAGGGCATCCAAAAATATAAACAAAGGCTACGAAAATACCCAAATACGTCCTTTTACAAATGGCAAAGCTCCCAGTATCGTGATGCAGGTCTTTAGATCTTGTGCACATTAAATTGTGTCATACCGAACTTTATCTGGAACATTATAATACATTTTGTTGAAAAGATTTGGCATGGGTCCACAGATCCTCAAAAGGTTTCACAGCTTCGAGAGCATCCTGGTATGGCAACTTCTCTGCCTCCGACCGCAAGGTCGCAAGGTTGTGTTGTGGAGAAATGACCAGGCAGGAGACGGGAGTACAGTTAGTTTTCGTTTAGTCAAAACCCCTCGTGATCTACCGTTCCCGGCACCCCAGTGCGCATTTCCTATTAGGTGTAGTAACGTAACACTGCCGTAATGCATTACTGCGTAGTAACAGCATAGTAACTAATATAAACAGATGTAGATCCCAGATACTACACTCCTCCCCCATAGTGTTTAACTCCCAGAGAACAAGGTAAATATGTTAGGTAACTACTAATGCAATATCTGAACAATGCATTCTTAAACATTTTTCAACTACTGGGTTGAAGCAGACTTTTCAGAGCCCAGCACAAATCCAGGGGATTATTCTGCCCCGAAGATGGAGTTTGTGTCCTAATAACTAACCCAGGTAATGTCCTTTTCCTTTCCTTTTATCTAGGACATATTAAAGTGTACAGAGGGTAGTGTGTATGACCCAGTACATCACCGGGGCCAAGCTTCCTGCCATCCAGGACCTCTATACCAAGCGGTGTCAGAGGAAGGCCATAAAAATGGTCATAGACTCCAGCCACCCTAGTCATAGACTGTTCTCTCTGCTACTTTACGGCAAGCGGTACCTGAGCGTCAAGTCTAGGTTCACAAGAGGCTTCTAAACAGCTTCTAACCACAAGCCATATGACTCCTGAACAGCTAATCAAATGGCTACCCAGACTATTTGCATTCCCCCCCCCCCTTCAACTCTGTTATTATTTTCACTTTAATAACTCTACCTGCATGTCCATATTACCTCAATTACCTTGACACCGGTGCCCCCGCACATTAACTCTGTACCGGTATCCCTGGTATATAGCCCCCTATTGTTATTTACTGATACTCTTTAAATATTTGTTATTCTTATCTCTTACTTTTTTTTAGGTATTTTCTTAAAACTGCATTGTTGGTTACCGGCTTGTAAGTAAGCATTTCACTGTAAGGTCTACACCTGTTGTATTTGGCGCATGTGACAAATAGAATTTGATTTGAACACATAGCTGCTAGCTAGCTAGCTAGTAGTTCATCTTCCAAGCTAGCAATCATTTTTATTTCAAACTACTAAGCTCCCAACATCTGTCACTACGAATACGAGAATGAATTTGCAGGCAAGCCTTATTTATTTGAACTGGAATACACAGATCAGGAACTTCAACAGATGGAGGATGACAGAGAAAGGAGAGAGAGAAACGGAGCAGGTCCTCATCCCAAAACCACTCAGTACATCTGGGAACTGGTGGTGTACCTGTGGGCAATGCCAGGCAATGGCCACTAAAGACGAGTGTATTTGCTGTGCGAAGCTGGACCTGCTTATGCCACCCTTGGAAAATCTAGAATTCTCCGGCAATGAGACAACATTGACCCGCAAGGACACCCTATCCGTGTAAACAGTGACAGTGAGTGGTCTTGGGATGAGGATTGAAAGGCGAACAACATGGCCGTGGTCAGGGACACCTAGTTACGTTGTCAGCACCATCCGCAACAAGTACCCCTCACCCACCGGTGTCTACGCTGAAGTCAAGAAGCAGATGAGGCCTTCAGAATTCTTTACACTACCTTCCACAAAACGGCTCATCACTATCCCTTCCCTTGGTTTCTACAGTAAATGTATTTTCTCATTCATACATTTTTGGTTTGTATGTGCAATTCTATTTTTAGTTGCCAATGTGCACAATATCAAATAGTCCTTACTATGCATGCAACACATAGCCTTGAAAGATCCCCATTAACACCTGTGCTATGGATGTATAACAAGACCAAATACAGTATAATCCCTTCAAAATGTTTTCTGAGGGAAAATAATACTTTTAAATTTCCATCTGAGGAATGAAGAACGTATCAGAGTTCAATTTTTAACAAATTAAATACATGATAATATATTGACAGTATCTGTAGAAATCCCCTCTGAACCCCATCTTCTCCTGGGAGTTACAGCTGCATCAAGTAGTTTACCATCTCCCAACCAGAGCCTGACTATTGTTATGCAGTAGAGGGCAATTCACAACTGTTAGGGAGAATACTAGGGAGCCTTCTGGGAGTGTTCCAGAGTCACAAACTCTTCCTTACTCCCAGGGTCAAAGAAAGAGGGTTCAGAGGGGATTCTCTACAGTATCAATGCAGTACAGTAGCATGGGCTAGCTAGATAGTGTTTGGTAAGATAAAGTGACTGGATTCTTGTCTGTTTTTGTTCTACCTTACTTTATTTTATAGTACGACATTGATATTAATTACTGCATTGTTGGGTTAAGAGCTTGCAAGAAAGGCATTTCACTGTACTTGTGCATGTGATATTAAAAACCTGAAACTTGATGTGTGCCACATTGACTTGAGTAGTTTGCTACTATTCTGTAAATCAAAAAATACATCCAAGTTGGTCTAAACTGGTTTTCATTACAATTTCTGTGGGGGAGCAGGTACTCTCAGTGGAGTATTGGCACCAGATTGGAAACATAAACGTTGTCCTTTTCGAGCTACAGTGTCAAGGGGCAGGATGAATTAGAACTGGGATGCAGCTTGTCTGGTCTTGGAACACTGGCTATGTTCTTGGCTGGTCATCTTGGAAGTTGTACATGCGAGAGGTCCTTGAACACCACTGTCTTGTCCTCCTGTCTTTTTAGCACATGCTCTACCAGGTCCAACCGGAAGGTCTGTTTTGTTGGCTCGTAAAGTTTCTTAGCAACCCAGGTTTTGTTTAGGGAAAACCATACTGTACCTGGGTGTGCCTGATGAGAAGTTAAAGAGCAATTTTCTCAATTCTGCATAAGATTTACTCGCACAGTCTGCCTGGTGTCTACCTTTCCTGGAAATAAGATTACAAAGCATGCACAATGACAGTGACAAGCATTACTTGTAAAATAGTGAAATTGTGTAACTTTCACCAAGCCTAAAATTATTTTAAAACAATGGCAATGTGATTAGCTTATCCCTAACCCAAGACCATATGTCTCCAGTCACCATGGCCCTTTATAGAATTCATGACCTGTCCATTACAAAACCATCACATTTTACCTGCAGCAGTGGTTGCCTGCCAGGTGTTTTTGCCTGGTGCTACATCAACAATCTGCTGTGGACTGGATAGCAGCAATCTCAGTTCTGTGATATCTACAGACTCCAGAGATGCAGTTGTTCCATGGGTTCCTGGTTGGCTTTTGCTTTGAGTTAGGTGAGGAGATGATTGTGGTACATTGCCACCGACATCAGCCTGCATAAGATAGATAAATAGAAAAGTGTAAAACACAACTGGATACACCCTAGCCTGGGTCCCACACTATTACAGTGCCTTGCAAAAGCATTCATCCCCCTTGGCATTTTTCCTATTTTGTTGCATTACAACCTGTCATTTAAATAGAGTTTTATTTGGATTTCATGTAATGGACATAAACAAAATAGTCAAAATTGGTGAAATGAAATGAAAAAAGAACTTGTTTCAAAAAAGTGGTGTGTGCATATGTATTCACTCTGTCACATTCTGACCATAGTTCTTTTGTGTTTTCCTTGTTTTAGTGTTGGTCAGGACGTGAGCTGGGTGGACATTCTATGTCGTGTGTCTAGTTTGTCTATTTCTATGTTTGGCCTGATATGGTTCTCAATCAGAGGCAGGTGTTAGTCATTGTCTCTGATTGGGAACCGTATTTAGGTAGCCTGTTTTGTGTTGGGTTTTGTGGGTGGTTGTTTCCGTGTCTGTGTTTGTTTTACCACACAGGACTATTTCGGTTTTCAAATGTATTGGTTTGTATTTTTGTAGTGTTCTCGGTTATCGTCTATATTAAAGATGTTTAACACTAACCACGCTGCCTTTTGGTCCTCCTCTCCTTCAGCGGAAGAAAACCGTTACACACCCCCTTTGCTATGAATCCCCTAAATAAGATATGGTGCAACCCATTACCTTTAGAAGTAACATAATTAGTTACATAAAGTCCTTCTGTGTGCAATCTAAGTGTCACGTGATCTGTCACATGATCTCAGTATATAGTATACACAGGTTCTGAAAGGCCCCAGAGTCTGCAAGACCACTCAGCAAGGCACACCACCAAGCAAGCAGCACCATGAACCTCTCTAAACAGTTCAGAGACAAAGTTGTGGAGAAGTACAGATCAGGGTTGGGTTATAAAAAAATATCAGAAACGTTGAACATCCCAAGGAGCACCAATAAATCCATGATTAAAAAATGGAAAGAATATGGCACCACAACAAACCTGCCAAGAGAGGGCCACCCACCAAAATTCACGAACCAGGCAAGGAGGGCATTAAGGAGGGCATTAATCAGAGAGACAACAAAGAGACCAAAGATAACCCTGAAGGAGCTGCAAAGCTCCACAGCGGAGATTGGAGTATCTGTCCATAGGACCACTTTAAGCTATACACTCCACAGAGCTGGGCTTTACGGAAGAGTGTCCAGAAAAAAGCCATTGCTTAAAGAAAGAAATAAGCAAAAAAAGTTTGGTGTTTGCCAAGAGGCATGTGGGAAACTCCGCAAACATATGGAAGAAGGTACTCTGGTCAGATGAGACTAAATTTGAGCTTTTAGGCCATCAAGGAAAATGCTATGTCTAGCACAAACCTAACACCTCTCATCACCCTGAGAACACCACAGCATGATACATGAAGCATGATGCTGCAACCACTATGCTTCACTGTGGGGATGTTTTTCATTGGCAGGGACTGGGAAACTGGTCAGATTTGAAGGATGGCACTAAATACAAGGAAATTCTTGAGGTAAACCTGTTTCAGTCTTCCAGAGATTTGAGACTGGGATGGAGGTTCACCTTACAGCCGGACAATGACCCTAATTATACTGCTAAAGCAACACTCGAGGGGTTTAAGGAGAAACATTTAATAAATGTCTTGGAATGGCCTAGTCAAAGCTCAGACCTCAATCCCAATTGAGAATCTGTGGTATGATTTAAAGATTTCTGTTCACCAACGGAACCCATCCAACTTGAAGGAGCTGGAGCAGTTTTGCCTTGAAGAATGGGTAAAAATCCCAGTGGCTAGATGTGCCAAGCTTAGAGACATACCCCAAGAGACTTGCAGCTGTAATTCCTGCAAAAGGTGGCTCGAACAAAGTATTGACTTTGGGGGGGTGAATAGTTATGCACGCTCAAGTTCTGTATTTTGTCTTATTTCCTGTTTGTTTCACAATAAAAAAATATTTTGCATCTTCAAAGTGGTAGGCATATTGTATAAATGTGCATTTGTGTATAAATCAAATGATACAAACTTCCAAAAAATCTATTTTCATTCCAGGATGTAAGGCAACAAAATAGGAAAAATGCCAAGAGGGGTGAATGCTTTCGCAAGCCACTGTATCTATTCTACACATTAGCCTACCCAATAATACTACCATGGCGTCACTATACCATAAACTGGTTCTTTGTATTCCACTGTCATCCTACTTCCAGCTCACGCTGTTCAATTTAGGGGCGTTTTCACATATGAAAATCAGTTCCCGGGAGTATTGGTGACTTTTATTGGTGACTTTTATAAAAAACACATTATGCTTTCACAAGACCTGGACATAAATGTTTCAGGATGCAATTTGCAAGACACACAGTCTACTACATGATGTTAGCTAGCTAGCTTGTTTAACTCATCAAAAGTTCTACGCGACTTGCCTGGGTATAATATTGCATTTCAGTCAGGCTTTATAGTCCTAATTATAGCTAGAACTAGTTGATCAAGGTACCTAAACAAAAGCTACAGGATCCAAATCATATCGTTACCAAAATACATGTTTTATCGAGTTATATAGCAATAGTGAAGCACAAAACAACCTGAAAATAGCTAGTTGTTTACCCTATACCCGAAAGACACACTTGCGAGGCTGGCTGCGTAGCAAGCAAAATTGTTGTGCTAAATTGCAGCAGACTCAGTGTTCCCTCTTTCAGTGATGTTACTTTATCTGCTAGCTAGCTAACTTTATAGCATATCTCTAGATTTCAATTTATGCTGGTCTTTGACAGATGTGGCGATGTCCGTCAATGGTTGGTATAGCTGTTTTCTTCATATTTGTTTTTTTAACAATGATTTTTCTTGTTGTTGACAAGGTTTACAAAAGAGAAATGTTCCCTCAAACCCATACATCCAAAGCACAAAGTATGTGGATCCCAGAGTTTGTGTCTGCAGAACAACTAGCCATACAAAGCCTCAGTCAATCTGTGTCATCCAAAGGAAGTTTCTGAAAAGTCATTGCGTTGTCGCATGTTGGGATTACACATCTGCGAACCATTTTCAACATTATTCAGTAAATAACCTTACAACAAATATTACTTCAGTTCCCTTGACGCCTGGCTGATCTGAGTGACAGACAACGTAACGAGCTACCTTGTACCAGTGTCAGTAGCACGCTCAATACTTACACACACGTAGTAGCGAGAGGAACAAGGAAGTATACGGATGCACACAAATATGTGTACAACATCTATGGACCTGCATCAAGATTCTGAGAGCTTTGCAGTTAAAACAAATATGTATTTGGGTGTTTTTGGAGCCTTTGTTCATGTTTTTGGATACCCTGGATCTCCAGAATGAGGCTCAGGAAGTCACTTGTGCTAAATAAATGTTGGGCTAAAAAATGTCAAAATGTTGGGCTAAATAAAATAAATCCCCATCAAAGTCCATCAGTTTAACCTCTTGAAGCCAGGGGGCACTATTTTTATGTTTGGAATTTGATTGCTTTTCTGATTTTCGTGACCAAGCTACCTGATGCTAAGAGTACTTAATGTTTTGTCATGCGATCAATAAACTTACACAAACGCTTGGATTGCTTTTGCTGTAAAGCATAATTTCAGGACGACAGGTGGATTAACAAAAGGCTAAGCTGTGTTTGCAATATTGCACTTGTGATTTCATGAATATAAATATTTTAGGAAATATTATTTGATTGTGGCGCTATGCTATTCAGCGGTTGCTGATGACAATTCTAACAATTATAAGGGATGGGTAGCGTCAAGAAGTTAAGAAGGAGATACTGAATCTGGTTACAGCGTTGTTTGTCAGACCATGAGACATCCCAAACATCAGGCTTCTCATGAAAGTGTCTAACGGTTTGGCCCACAAGCTAATAAGGACACTGGAAAGATAAGACTCTCACAAGCACGATCATGTCACAGGACTCATCTGAAGGTAAAAGGTACCAGTTCTAAAAAATATATGGAAGTATGGAGGTAGTGTTGTGCCTACCCAAAGAAAGGGGTGAAATATGTAAAAAAATAAATTAAAAAAAAGATTTCCTGAGCTTTCTTTAACTTCTTGGTGACAGGGGGGCAGTATTGAGTAGCTTGGATGAATAAGGTGCCCAGTGTAAATTGCCTGCTACTCTGTCCCAGATGCTAATATATGCATATTATTAGGAGTATTGGATAGAAAACATTCTGAAGTTTCTAAAACTGTTTGAATGATGTCTGTGAGTATAACAGAAGTCATATGGCAGGCGAAAACCTGAGACAAATCCAACCAGGAAGTGGGATTTCTGGGGTTTGTAGTTTCATTTTAGTGATTGCCTATCCAATATGCTGTGTCTATGGGGCCAGATTGCACTTCCCAATGCTTCCAGCAGATGTCAACAGTCTTTAGAAAGTTGTTTGAGGCTTCTATTGTGGAAGGGTGTCGAATAAGAGCTGTTTCAACAAGTGGGCTAGGCTGAGGTCAATCAGTTGTTGACTGCGCGGTCATGCGGGCACGCCGTTCCTTCTTTTTCCTCTGTAATGAATACGCTATTGTCCGGTTGGAATATTATTGAAGATTTATTATAAAAAGACCCTAAGGATTGATTGTAAACTTCATTTGACATGTTTCTACAAACTGTAATGGAACTCTTTTGACTCTTCGTCTGGATTTTGCGCTCGCGCATTGTGCCTTTGGAATAGTGAACTAAACGTGCGAACAAAACAACAAACAGTTATTTGGACATAAATATGGATGTAATTGAACAAAACTAACATTTCTTGTGGAAGTGGGAGTCCTGGGAGTGCATTCCGATGAAGATCAGCAAAGGTAAGTGAAGATTTATAACGCTATTTATGACTTGTTGACTCCACAACTTGGCGGTTAACTGTATGACTTGCTTTTGTGGCTGAACGCTGTTCTCAGATTATTGAATATTGTGCTTTTGCCGTAAAGCTTTTTTGAAATCTGACACAGCGGTTGCATTAAGAACAAGTTAATCTTTAATTTTATGAAAAACATGTATCTTTCATCAAAGTTTATGATGAGTATTTCTGTTATTTGATGTGGCTCTGCAATTTCTCCGGATGTTTTGGAGGCATTTCTGAACATGGTGCCAATTTAAACTGAGGTTTTTGGATATAAATATGAACTTGATCGAACGAAACATACATGTACAGTGCCTTGCGAAAGTATTCTGCCCCCTTGAACTTTGCGACCTTTTGCCACATTTCAGGCTTCAAACATAAAGATATAAAACTGTATTTTTTTTGTGAAGAATCAACAACAAGTGGGACACAATCATGAAGTGGAATGACATTTATTGGATATTTCAAACTTTTTTAACAAATCAAAAACTGAAAAATTGGGCGTGCAAAATTATTCAGCCCCTTTACTTTCAGTGCAGCAAACTCTCTCCAGAAGTTCAGTGAGGATCTCTGAATGATCCAATGTTGACCTAAATGACTAATGATGATAAATACAATCCACCTGTGTGTAATCAAGTCTCCGTATAAATGCACCTGCACTGTGATAGTCTCAGAGGTCCGTTAAAAGCGCAGAGAGCATCATGAAGAACAAGGAACACACCAGGCAGGTCCGAGATACTGTTGTGAAGAAGTTTAAAGCCGGATTTGGATACAAAAAGATTTCCCAAGCTTTAAACATCCCAAGGAGCACTGTGCAAGCGATAATATTGAAATGGAAGGAGTATCAGACCACTGCAAATCTACCAAGACCTGGCCATCCCTCTAAACTTTCAGCTCATACAAGGAGAAGACTGATCAGAGATGCAGCCAAGAGGCCCATGATCACTCTGGATGAACTGCAGAGATCTACAGCTGAGGTGGGAGACTCTGTCCATAGGACAACAATCAGTCGTATATTGCACAAATCTGGCCTTTATGGAAGAGTGGCAAGAAGAAAGCCATTTCTTAAAGATATCCATAAAAAGTGTTGTTTAAAGTTTGCCACAAGCCACCTGGGAGACACACCAAACATGTGGAAGAAGGTGCTCTGGTCAGATGAAACCAAAATGGAACTTTTTGGCAACAATGCAAAACGTTATGTTTGGCGTAAAAGCAACACAGCCCATCACCCTGAACACACCATCCCCACTGTCAAACATGGTGGTGGCAGCATCATGGTTTGGGCCTGCTTTTCTTCAGCAGGGACAGGGAAGATGGTTAAAATTGATGGGAAGATGGATGGAGCCAAATACAGGACCATTCTGGAAGAAAACCTGATGGAGTCTGCAAAAGACCTGAGACTGGGACGGAGATTTGTCTTCCAACAAGACAATGATCCAAAACATAAAGTAAAATCTACAATGGAATCGTTCAAAAATAAACATATCCAAGTGTTAGAACGGCCAAGCCAAAGTCCAGACCTGAATCCAATCGAGAATATGTGGAAAGAACTGAAAACTGCTGTTCACAAATGCTCTCCATCCAACCTCACTGAGCTCGAGCTGTTTTGCAAGGAGGAATGGGAAAAAATTTCAGTCTCTCGATGTGCAAAACTGATAGAGACATACCCCAAGCGACTTACAGCTGTAATCGCAGCAAAAGGTGGCGCTACAAAGTATTAACTTAAGGGGGCTGAATAATTTTGCACGCCCAATTTTTCAGTTTTTGATTTGTTAAAAAAGTTTGAAATATCCAATAAATGTCGTTCCACTTCATGATTGTGTCCCACTTGTTGTTGATTCTTCACAAAAAAATACAGTTTTATATCTTCATGTTTGAAGCCTGAAATGTGGCAAAAGGTCGCAAAGTTCAAGGGGGCCAAATACTTTCGCAAGGCACTGTATTGTGTAACATTGAGTCCTGGGAGTGTCATCTGATGAAGATCGTCAAAGATAATTAATTTTATCTATATATTTTCTTTTTGTGACAGCTCTCTTTGGTTGGAAAATGGCTGAATGCTTTCTGTGACTAGTTGCTGACCTAACATAACGATATGTTCTGCTTTCGCCAAAAAGCCTTTTTTAAATTGGACACTGTGGTTGGATTAACGAGAAGTGTATCTTTAAAATTGTGTAAAATACTTGTATGGTTGAGGCATTTAAATTATGGGATTTAAATTATGAGATTTCTGTTGTTTTGAATTTGGCGCCCTGCAATTTCACTGGCTGTTAGCGAGGTGGGACGCTAGCGTCCCGAACGATCCCAGAGAGGTTAATCTCCAAGACATAGGAAAGACACTTCAAAACATTCTTCCTTATGAATTACAGTTTTTTTGTACAAACACCTACAATTCAAAATGAAATAGAGTACAGTGTCATGACCTCACCTTATGTGCACCATATTAAACCTACTGTATAATGTAATTGGTCTCTCCTATATACTTTACCATGTCCTCAAGAAAGCATTTTAAACTTAATGCACAGTATTTATACCTCTTATGCAAACACTACTTTTCTCACCAGATTTTTTCAACTACTTGACACACATTTATCATTGAAGTGGCAAAGCCTTTCTACTTCCCTTGGTTTGGAGCTTTCGGATAACTGACCTATATCTTGTTAAAGCTGGGGATTCAACAATGAGGAAAGGCAATAATGATATCAAAATCAAATCAAATGTTATTTGTCACATACACATGGTTAGCAGATGTTAATGCGAGTGTAGCGAAATGCTTGTGCTTCTAGTTCCGACAATGCAGTAATAACCAACAAGTAATCTAGCTAACAATTCCAAAACTACTACCTTATAGACACAAGTGTAAGGGGATAAAGAATATGTACATAAAGATATATGAATGAGTGATGGTACAGAGCGGCATAGGCAAGATACAGTAGATGGTATTGAGTGCAGGATATACATATGAGATGAGTATGTAAACAAAGTGGCATAGTTAAAGTGGCTAGTGATACATGTATTACATAAAGATGCAGTAGATGATATAGAGTACAGTATATACGTATACATATGAGATGAATAATGTAGGGTATGTAAACATTATATTAGGTAGCATTGTTTAAAGTGGCTATTGATATATTTTACATCATTTCCCATCAATTCCCATTATTAAAGTGGCTGGAGTTGAGTCAGTGTGTTGGCAGCAGCCACTCAATGTTAGTGGTGGCTGTTTAACAGTCTGATGGCCTTGAGATAGAAGCTGTTTTTCAGTCTCTCGGTCCCAGCTTTGATGCACCTGTACTGACCTCGCCTTCTGGATGATAGCGGGGTGAACAGGCAGTGGCTCGGGTGGTTGTTGTCCTTGATGATCTTTATGTTCTTCCTGTGACATTGGGTGGTGTAGGTGTCCTGGAGGGCAGGTAGTTTGCCCCCGGTGATGCGTTGTGCAGACCTCACTACCCTCTGGAGAGCCTTACGGTTGTGGGCGGAGCAGTTGCCGTACCAGGCGGTGATACAGCCCAACAGGATGCTCTCAATTGTGCATCTGTAGAAGTTTGTGAGTGCTTTTGGTGACAAGCCGAATTTCTTCAGCCTCCTGAGGTTGAGGCGCTGCTGCGCCTTCTTCACGATGCTGTCTGTGTGGGTGGACCAATTCAGTTTGTCTGTGATGTGTACGCAGAGGAACTTAAAACTTACTACCCTCTCCACTACTGTTCCATCGATGTGGATAGGGGGGTGTTCCCTCTGCTGGTTCCTGAAGTCCACAATCATCTCCTTAGTTTTGTTGACGTTGAGTGTGAGGTTATTTTCTTGACACCACACTCCGAGGGCCCTCACTTCCTCCCTGTAAATGCCGAGCTGTAGTCGATGAACAGCATTCTCACATAGGTATTCCTCTTGTCCAGATGGGTTAGGGCAGTGTGCAGTGTGGTTGAGATTGCATCGTCTGTTGACCTATTTGGGCGGTAAGCAAATTGGAGTGGGTCTAGGGTATCAGGTAGGGTGGAGGTGATATGGTCCTTGACTAGTCTCTCAAAGCACTTCATGATGACGGAAGTGAGTGCTACGGGGCGGTAGTCGTTTAGCTCAGTTACCTTAGCTTTCTTGGGAACAAGAACAATGGTGGCCCTCTTGAGGCATGTGGGAACAACAGACTGGGATAGGGATTGATTGAATATGTCCGTAAACACACCAGCCAGCTGGTCTGCGCATGCTCTGAGGGCGCGGCTGGGGATGCCGTCTGGGCCTGCAGCCCTGCAAGGGTTGACATGTTTAAATGTTTTCCTCACGTCGGCTGCAGTGAAGGAAAGTCCGCATGTTTTAGTTGCAGGCCGTGTCAGTGGCACTGTATTTGCCATGTTCTGACCTTTTTTTCTTTGTTTTGTATTTATTTAGTATGGTCAGGGCGTGAGTTGGGTGGGCAATCTATGTTTGATTTTCTATGATTTGGGATTTCTATGTTTCGGCCTAGTATGGTTCTCAATCAGATGCAGGTGTCATTAGTTGTCTCTGATTGAGAATCATACTTAGGTAGCCTGGGTTGCACTGTTTGTTTGTGGGTGATTGTCTATGTTAGTGGCTTGTGTCAGCACAGGTCTCATTTGTAGCTTCACTGTCGTCATTGGTTAATTGTTTTTGTTACTCTTTTGTATAGTGTTGCAGTGTTCAGTGTTCTCTTTATTAAAATTCACTATGAACACATACCACGCAGCATTTTGGTCCTCTGATCCTTCTCGCCTCTCCTCTTCTTCCGAAGAGGAGGAAATCCCTGACAGAATCACCCACCAACCAAGGACCAAGCGGCGTGGTAAAAGACGGCGACGACAGCAGCAACAGCAGCAACAACAGCGGCCAGCAACACAGGACTCCTGGACATGGTAGGAGATACTGAACGGAGAGGGACCCTGGGCACAGGCTGGGGAATATCGCCGCCCCAAAGCAGAGCTGGAGGCAGCGAAAGCTGAGCGGCGGCGATATGAGGAGGCAGCACGGCAGTGCGACAGTTATGAGAGGCAGCCCCAAAAAGAACTTTGGGGGCGGCACACGAGGTGTGGAGCTAAGCCAGGTAGCAGGCCTGAGCTCACTCCTCGTGCTTATTATAAGCAGCGCGTTACTGGTCAGGCACCGTGTTATGCGGTTAAGCGCACGGTGTCGCCAGTACGAGTCCATAGCCCGGTGCGCTATAGGGCAGCCCCCCGAGAGTGTCATGCGAGTGCAGGCATCGAGCCAGGGCGTATGGTGCCTGCTCAGCGGGTCTGGTCGCCGGTACGCAGTTTTGGTCCAGGGTATCCTGCGCCGGCTCTGCGTGCTGTGTCTCCGGGGCGCTGGGAGGGTGCAGTGCGTCTTCTGCCTGCGCTCCGCTCGTGCCGGGCAAATGTGGGAGTGGAGCCTAAGGGAGAGGTGCGTGTAGTAAGCACTCCAGTGCTTACCCACAGCCCGGTTCAACCTGTGCCTGCACTCTGGAGGGTCCGGGCTAGAGTAGTTGTCCAGCCTGGTGAAGTGGTGCCAAGGTTGCGCACCAGAGCTCCAGTGCTCCCCCACAGCCCAGTCCTTCAGGTGCCTCCTCCGAACACCAAGCCTCCTGAAGGTCTCCCCAGCCTGGTGGTCCTGTCTGTCCGGCGCTGCTGCCGGAGTCTCCCGCCTGTCTGGCGCTGCTGCCGGAGTCTCCCGCCTGTCCGGCGCTGCTGCCGGAGTCTCCCGTCTGTCCCGAGCTGCCGCCCCTCTGTCCATTGAGAAGAGTTGCCATGGGTAGGAAGCCACGGAGGCGGACAATGAGGCGGACTAAGACAATGGTGAAGTGGGGTCCGCATCCCGCGCCAGAGCCGCCACCGCGGACAGACGCCAACCCAGACACTCCCCTATAGGTTAAGGTTTTGCGGCCGGAGTCCGCACCTTTGGGGGGGGCGTACTGTCACGTTCTGACCTTTATTTCCTTTGTTTTGTATTTATTTAGTATGGTCAGGGAGTGAGTTGGGTGGGCAGTCTATGTTTGATTTTCTATGATTTGGGATTTCTATGTTTCGGCCTAGTATGGTTCTCAATCAGAGGCAGGTGTCATTAGTTGTCTCTGATTGAGAATCATACTTAGGTAGCCTGGGTTGCACTGTTTGTTTGTGGGTGATTGTCTATGTTAGTGGCTTGTGTCAGCACAGGTCTCATTTGTAGCTTCACGGTCGTCATTGGTTTATTGTTTTTGTTACTCTTTTGTATAGTGTTGCAGTGTTCAGTGTTCTCTTTATTAAAATTCACTATGAACACATACCACGCCGCATTTTGGTCCTCTGATCCTTCTCGCCTCTCCTCTTCAGATGAAGAGGAGGAAGACCGTGACAGTATTGTCCTCAAAGCGGGCAAAAAGTTATTTAGTCTGCCTGGGAGCAAGACATCCTGGTCCGTGACGGGGCTGGTTTTCTTTTTGTAATCCATGATTGACTGTAGACCCTGCCACATACCTCTTGTGTCTGAGCCGTTGAATTGAGATTCTACTTTGTCTCTATACTGACGCTTAGCTTGTTTGATTGCCTTGCGGAGGGAATAGTTACACTGTTTGTATTCGGTCATGTTTCCGGTCACCTTGCCCTGATTAAAAGCAGTGGTTCGCGCTTTCAGTTTCACGCGAATGCTGCCATCAATCCACGGTTTCTGGTTTGGGAATGTTTTAATCGTTGCTATGGGAACGACATCTTCAACGCACGTTCTAATGAACTCGCTCACCGAATCAGCGTATTAGTCAATGTTGTTGTCTGATGCAATACGAAACATATCCCAGTCCACGTGATGGAAGCAGTCTTGGAGTGTGGAATCAGATTGGTCGGACCAGCGTTGAACAGACCTCAGCGCGGGAGCTTCTTGTTTTAGTTTCTGTCTGTAGGCAGGGATCAACAAAATGGAGTCAGTAGCTATTTTTACATTATGCATTTATTTTCATACTTTCTGACCCACCAATCAAAAGACCACACTCTGCAATGGCCAAAAGCATTCAATTCCTATTTTCCATGGTTGTTGACCTCCTACAATGTCTCTATGCCTCCGCTGTGTGCTGGTATTTATGACATTACAGACATATTGCCTGTAACCACCGTGAGTTAGACATAGGGTCCCGAAAGCGGTTCTCACATTGAGAGGCATCTGCAAGCAGGGAGATAAAAGAAAAAATGGATGCCCATCCAAATTCTCCACAGGAGGATGAGCGCTCTTGTCGCCTCTTGACAGTCAAGCTAAAGGCTCAGATGAGAATTTCCTCTAGTCTTTCAACAGAAATTAGAGGCCCACTCTAATCCAGTTCATGCTAAAGTACATGGTGTTTAATACTCTATTGAGATCTGTGTGGACCTATCAGTGCCTTTATAGAATAACTGATAATATTGAGACTTACTATGAATTGTCTGAAATGGTAGAAGCGGTGACTGTTTGACTGTAATGGGAAATGTAACACTTGCTTCCAGGTATTGCAGAAGCAGTCAAAACTCCAACAGATTATCTTATATATTGTTTCTGTAAATTGGGAAATTACGATGTGTCTGCATGTGTTATATACAATGCAGGTACAGTAGTGCATGCGAGCACAATGTGACTGAATGTCTTTGGCCGTTAGCAAGGAACATTCTATTTAAACTTGATCCTTTTGGATTTTGAAATGTGACGCAAGTACAGTATTTTAGCTACCAAAGACCTTCTGTTACATATACAGGTATCCTGTGTGTATTTGTTTTCTCTCCTTCTGCCCTAGTCACAGGTGGCAGTCATCAGTCGCCAATTAGTAGCCAATCAGTTGCCAATCTGAAGACACACCTGCTCCTTTTCCCTTACCCAATCACATCCCCTTTACCTTGGTTTAAAAGTAACCCAATCCGTTGTCGCTGGAGTTATCTCTTTTGTTTTTGTTTTCTAAATCTCACATTGTCCGTTATCATGTGAGTATGTATTGCTGTGGTGTATGGGTTGTTTGTTTGTTGGTGGGAAGAGGGGATACCAAGTCACCCTTCGGCATACATTACCTGTAGGAAAACATTGTCTAAGTACCCTAGTTAGAACTGGGCGAAAAACCCACTGTATTTTATTATTTATTTAGCTAGCTGTTCTTGAAGCAGACCAACCCCCCCCATTAGCGTGTGTTTGAACAATTGACGGTAGGTTTAGGTTGTCTGTTGTTTTTAGTTCTCACTGTTCCTTTTCACTGTTATGATTTGCATGAGATATGTTATGGGTCTCGTTTCCCCCCCCCCTAGGCTTGAGGGTGTTCGTGTTAAGTGGGGGCTCGACCGGGATTAAGTCTTTACTGACACCCATGCCGCTCGTGCAAATAATTGTGGTGGTCTAGTTCAGTGTTGAGCGTCATAGCTGATGTAGCATTAGAGTTTGCTATTTGTTGGCTCTTGTGTTTTAGTGGTAGTTCAAAATGGCTACTTTGATTTGAAATCATTTTTGGATAACCCTACGTGGGAGTTTTTTGACCAATGTCATAGTTGATTTACTGACCTTGGCTGACCATTATTCTGTATCTATTCTGCAGAGTTTAGTTAAAGCAGAGGTTAAACAACTGGTGTTAAATGTTTTGTTGGAAGAGCAAGTGCTTGTGTTAACGCTGCTTGAGCCTACTACCCATGTAGGGGATGTTACTGCTCCTGTAAGCCCGTTGGTGTCTGAGAACGAGGGCGAGGCTAAAGCTCCAGCCACATTGCCCCGTTTTGAGCCACTCTCCCCACTGTCAAACAGTGATGCCATGAGGGATGGCCGTTTGACACAACTCCAACTGGAGGTGGAAGAGAGCCCAAATCAGGTGAGAAAATCTCCAGTTGAAAATGTGTAAAATTGAGGCAAAAGAGAACATAGGCAGTTGGAGTTCAAAATGTGCCAGATGGAACTGGAGGCAGAGACAGCGAGGCTAGCCTCCGATCCTGCTGTGCCTGGTAGTGAGCCCTCCTCAACAGCCGTGTCTTCCAACACTTTTGACATTAGTAGGCAGATTGCCTTGGTACCTTTGTTCAGAGTCAGAGGTTGACTCCTATTTTTGTGTTTTTGAACGTGTAGCATTGAAATGGCCTGAAGAGGTATGGTGCCTATTACTTCAGTGTAAATGAACTGGTAAAACCCAAGAGGTTTTTCTCAGCGCTACCTCTTGAAGACAGTTTGAATTATTAAGTGGTCAAAGCTACTGGTCTTCACGCCTATGAGCTTGTTCCTGAGGCATACCGACAGAGATTTAGGTCTCATAGAATGTCTTCCAGTAAGACTTATGTGGAATTAGAGACAAGGGCATGCTGCTCGCAAGGTAACTGATTTTAACTCTCTCCGGGAGTTAATCTTGCTGGAAGAGTTTAAAGATTGCCTACCTGAACACATTGTATTTTACCAAAATTAACAAAGTATCCTCCCTGTCAGAAGCGTTTGAAGCTGGTACAGAGTTATCCACATGTGTACACCGCTTGTGCTGTCACTCGTGCCCAGGCATGACAAGTAATAGATTTGTTGAAAATTGTTATGTTCAAAGAGTTTGATAAAGAGGATGGGTTGTGTGCTACCGCTGGGAAGCTGATCCCCTCTGACAAACAGCCCAGGGCAGAATTGAAGTATATTGAACTTATTGCTGATGTAATACACTCGTGAGCAGCTGATTGCTAACCAAAAGGTTGACATCAGGCTTGCTAAATGTTTTTCTAGGGTTGTCTCATTGGAAGAGGTAAAGAAGAAGAACGTTGCTTACTTCATTGACGGTAATCTCCTCATGCATAAATGGGCATCCCATGTTGACGCGGTCGGAGATTGGAATGCTGTTTACCAAATAGTGATTCCTATAGCCTTTCGACAAAATGTGTTATCCCTTGCTCATGATCACCAGTGGTCCGCTCAGTTCTGTCGGACATGCCACCCATGTCAGATAATAGGAAAACCAAATCAGGTTATTCATCCTGCTCCTCTGTCCAATACCTGTCAAAGGTGAACCATTCGAACATGTGGTGGTTGATTGTGTTGGACCGTTACCGAAGACAAAATTGGGTAACAAGTTTCTGTTAACCTCTAGCGTCGAGCAATCCCGTATCCGGGAGCTTAATAATAGCCTCAAGCTCATTACCATAACGCAACGTTTCCTATTCATGAAAATCGCAAATGAAATAAATATATTGAAACACAAGCTTAGCCTTTTGTTAACAACACTGTCATCTTAGATTTTCTAAACATGCTTTTCAACCAAAGCTACACAAGCATTTGTGTAAGAGTATTGATAGCCTAGCATAGCATTAAGCAGGCAACGTTTTCACAAAAACAAGAAAAGCATTCAAATAAAATAATTTACCTTTGAAAAACTTCGGATGTTTTCAATGACGAGACTCAGTTAGATAGCAAATGTTAATTTTTTCCCAAAATATTATGTGTAGGAGAAATAGCTCTGTTTTGTTCATCACGTTTGGCGAAGAAAAACCCCAGAAAATGCAGTCACTACAACGCCAAACCTTTTTCCAAATTAGCTCCATAATATCGACAGAAACATGGCAAACGTTGTTTAGAATCAATCATCAAGGTGTTTTTCACATATCTATTCGATAATCTATCAGTGGTGGCAGTGGGGTTTCTCCTCAGAAGCAAACGGAAAAATACTGCAGCTGGAGATTACGCAATAATTGCAACAGAGGACACCAAGAGACCACCTGGTAGATGTAGTCTCTTATGGTCAATCTTCCAATGATATGCCTACAAATACGTCACAATGCTGCAGACACCTTGGGGAAAACGTGGAAAACGTAAGCTGACTCCTAGCTCCTCCACAGCCATATAAGGAGTCATTGCCATGAAGCGGTTTAAAAAAATGCGGCACTTCCTGATTGGATTTTTATCTGGGATTTTTCTGTAACATCAGTTCTGTGGCACTCACAGACAATATCTTTGCAGTTTTGGAAACGTCAGTGTTTTCTTTCCAAAGCTGTCAATTAGATGCATAGTCGAGCATCTTTTCGTGACAAAATATCTTGTTTAAAACGGGAACTTTTTTCATCCAAAAATTAAAATAGCGCCCCTATATCCAAGAAGTTAATGTTATGTGGCACGAACAAGATTGACGTTTTCTATCAGGAGTTTGAAGCACATCATTTATTTTCAATTAAATAAGGATGAGAGAAATGAGCTGACAGTGAAGATCATGGAACAGGCAATAACACCAGGAGTTGGTCACCCGGCTGTAGTGGACGAGAAACAGCCTGTTTATCATAGGTGTCTTTTCATACTCCTCTGCGAAGAAGACAGAGCTTCCTTTGCAAGAGGAACAGGCTTGGTGTAGGTGCTCACGAAAGCAACTAACGTAGTCAAACACATTCTCATCTCCCGCACACAACTCTTGGGACAAGAACTGTTCTTTAAGGACTTTCATTGGTCCTCTCACTGTGTGACCAAACACTAGTTCAGCCAGACTGAACCTTAGGGACTCCTGTACAGTTTCACAAGCAGCAAACAAAAACTAGGAGGAACTCCCTCATCCCAATCTTTCTCAGATTCCAAACAACATTTACGTAGCATAGACTTCAGTGTCTGATGCCAACGTTCAAGCGTACCCTGAGACTCTGGGTGAAATGCGCTTGGCAAACTGTGCGTAATTGACAAGGATTTTAACACCTGCTTGAAGAGCTTTGATAGGAAATTGGTACCCTGATCAGTGTGTACCACTATAAGTAACCCGAATGTCATGAAGAATTTAATTAAGGCTTTACTCACCACCGGAGCTGTAATCCTTCGCAGAGGAATGGCCTCGGGGTATCTTGTTGCCATACACATAACCGTTAACTTCTTTGGGACTGGGGGGCAGTATTGAGTAGCTTGGATGAATAAGGTGCCCAGAGTAAACTGCCTGCTACTCAGGCCCAGTTGCTAATATACGCATACTATTAGTAGTTTGATAGATACACTCTGAAGTTGTTTGAAGGATGTGAGTATAACAGAACTCATATGGCAGGCAAAACCTGAGAAAAAAATCCAACCAGGAAGTGGGAAATCTGAGGCTTGTAAGTTAAGTCTTTGCCTATCGAAAATACAGTGACTATACGGTCATATTGCACTTCCTAAGGCTTCCACTAGATGTCAATAGTCTTTAGAAAAGGAGCAGAATGAGTCAGAGGTCTGCCAGAGTGCCATGAGCTGACCACACACGTTCATTTCTACAGACAAAGGAATTCTCTGGTTGAAACATTATTGAAGGTTTATGATAAAAACATCTTAAAGATTGATTCTATATACTTCGTTTGACATGTTTCCACGGACTGTAAAGGAACTTTTTGACTTTGTCTGCTCGTGCCTCATGAATTTGGATTAATGGGCTAAACAAGAACAAAAAGGAGGTATTTGGGAATAAATGGACTTTATCGAACAAATCAAACATTTATTGTGGAACTGCAATTCCTTTTGATGAAGATCATCAAAGGTAAGTGCATTTTTATAATGCTATTTCTGACTTTGTTGACTCCACAACATGGCGGATATCTGTATGGCTTGTTTTGTTGTCTGAGCACGGTTTTCTTTTTCGGTAAAGCTTTTTTGAAATCTGACACAGCGGTTGCATTTAAGGAGAAGTGGATCTAAAATTCCATGCATAACACTTGTATCTTTAGCAATGTTTATTATGAGTTATTTCTATAAATTGATGTGGCTCTCTGCAAAATCACCGGATGTTTTGGAACTACTGAATGTAACGCGCTAATGTAAACTGAGATTTTTGGATATAAATATGAACTTTATCGAACATGCATGTATTGTGTAACATGAAGTCCTAGGAGTGTCATCTGATGAAGCTCATCAAAGGATGGTGATTAATTTTATCTCTATTTGTGCTTTTTGTGACCCCTCTCTTTGGCTGGAAAAATGGCTGTGTTTTTCTGTGACTAGGTACTGACCTAACATAATCGTTCGGTGTGCTTTCGTCGTAAAGCCTTTTTGAAATCGGTCACTGTGGCTGGATTTACAACAAGGTTATCTTTAAAATGAAGTGAAATACTTGTATGTTTGAAGAATTTTAATTATGGGATTTCTGTTTTGAATTTGGTGCCCTGCACTTTCACTGGCTGTTGTTGAGGTGGGACACTTGTGTCCCGAATATCCCAGAGAGGTTAACCTTTTGTGACTAGGGGGCAGTATTTTCAATTTTGGAAAAAAAATGTTCCCGTAGTAGACGGGATATTTTGTCAGGACAAGATGCTAGAATATGCATGTAATTGACAGCTTAGGATAGAAAACACTCTAAAGTTTCCAAAACTGTGAAAATATTGTCTGTGAGTATAACAGAACTGATGTTGCCGGCGAAAGCCTGAGAAATCCTATCCGGAAGTGCCTCGTGTTTTGAAAGCGCTGCGTTCCAAAGTGGCCCTATTGAGCAGTGAATGGCCTATCAACCAGATTACTCTTTCTCCGTATTCCCGAAGGTGTCTACAGCATTGTGACGTAGTTTAACGCATTTATGTTGAAGAATACCCGTAGGCGGCTACATTGCGCAAGTGGTCACCTGATGCTCCCAGAGAGATTCTCGCGTAAAATACAGAGGTAGCCATTACTCCAATCGGTCCTACTGAAAAACGAATTGTCCCGATGGATATATTATCAAATAGATATTTGGAAACACCTTGAGGAATGATTATAAACAATGTTTCCGTCGATATTATGGAGCTAATTTGGAATAATTTGAGCTATTTCACCTACAAAGATCATCTTTTTGGAAAAAAGGAACATTTGCTATCTAACTGGGAGTCTCCTGAGTGAAAACATCCGAAGCTCATCAAAGGTAAACGATGTAACATGATTGCTTTTCTGATTTCCGTGACCAAGTTACCTGCTGCTAGTTGGACAAAATGCTATGCTAGGCTATCGATAAACTTACACAAATGCTTGTCTAGCTTTGGCTGTAAAGCATATTTTGAAAATCTGAGGTGACAGGGTGATTAACAAAAGGCTAAGCTGTGTCTCAATATATTTCACTTGTGATTTTCATGAATAGGAATATTTTCTAGTAATGTCCGTTGCGTTATGCTAATTAGTGTCAGATGATAACGGTCCCCTTCATGGGATGGGGTGTCACTAGAGGTTAAGAAAGGGGTTCTTAACACCTTCTCTTTTACCCTATAAAAATATGAACTTGTCAATCAGTCTCGCAGCGATCCAACCAGTGACCCCATGTAACGCTCTGGGATGACCCGGGGGCCGAGGCGCAGGGCGATCCGGATGGAGGCGATGGAACTCTCTCAACATAGATGGATTCAGAATATCCCCCACCGGGACCCAGCACCTCTCCTCCGGACCGTACCCCTCCCAGTCAACGAGGTACTGCAGGCCCCTCACCCGGCGTCTTGAGTCCAGTATAGCTCGTATCGTGTACGCTGGGGACCACTCGATGTCCAGAGGGGGCGGAGGGACCTCCGGAACCTCACCTTCCTGCATGGGACCAGCTACCACCGGCCTGAGGAGAGACACATGAAACGAGGGGTTAATGCGATAATACGAAGGAAGTAATAATCGATAACAAACCTTGTTTACTCTCCTCAGGACTTTAAATGGCCCTACACAGTGCGGACCCAGCTTCCGGCAGGGCAAGCGGAGGGGCAGGTTTAAGGGTCGAGAGTCAGACCCTGTCCCCCGGTGCAAACACGGGGGCCTCACTGCGGTGACGATCAGCGCTCTTCTACCGTCCACTCGCCTGGCGTAATGACTCCTGGACGGCCCTCCAAGTCTCCTTAGAGCGCTGCACCCACTACTCCACTGCAGGAGCCTCAGTCTGGCTCTGATGCCATGGTGCCAGGACCGGCTGGTACCCCAACACACACTCAAATGGTGACATGTTGGTAGAGGAGTGGCTTAGTGAGTTCTGGTCCACGGCCCTTGTGGAACGGGGAGGGGTTGTAACTTCCCTCGTGGCAGGTGCCTAGAAGCCTTACTCTGGGCGCTCACCGAACAGGAGGAGACATGGAATCGCACATCCCTCACCAAGGTGGGCCACCAGTACTTCCCCCTAAGACCTCGCACTGCCCTTGAAATACCCGGGTGACCCGACGAGGGTAGACTATGAGCCCATCGAATCAATTGATCACGAACAGCGAGCGGCACGTACCTACGACCCTCCGGACACTGTGGAGGTGCAGGCTCCTCCCTTAGCGCCTGCTCGATGTACGCGTCCACCTCCCATACTTCTGGTGCCACCAGCATGATGGGAGTAGGATCGATGGACCGGTCCTCAGTGTCATAGAGGCGGGACAGCGCGTCGGCCTTAGTGTTGAGGGAACCTGGTCGATACGAGATTGTAAAACAAAATCTGGTGAAATACATGGACCACCTTGCCTGACGAGGATTCAGTCTCCTAGCTGATCGGATATACTCCAGGTTACGGTGGTCAGTCCAGATGAGGAAAGGGTGCTTAGCCCCCTCAAGCCAGTGTCTCCACACCTTCAGGGCCTTAACCATAGCCAACAACTCCCTGTCCCCCACATCATAATTCCGCTCCGCTGGCCCGAGCTTCTTCGGAAAGAAAAGAACAGGGGCGGAGCTTCGGTGGCGTACCCGAGCGCTGTGAGGGCACCGCTCCAACCCCAGCCTCAGATGCGCCAACACCGACGCCTCAGTGAACAGCGCCTTCAACCTACGGAAAGCTCCGTCCGCCTCTGCTGACCACTGCAAACGCACCAGCCCCCCCTTCAGCAGTGAGGTAATAGGAGCTGCTACCTGACCAAAACCCCGGCTAAACCTCCGGTAGTAATTGGCAAACCTTAAGAACCGCTGCACCTCCTTTACCGTGGTCGGAGTCGGCCAATTACGCACGGCCTTGACGCGGTCACCCTCCATTACCCTCGTTTGGAAAACTCACATTTCTCATTTTTGGAAACTCCTACACACCTGCCTGAACACTCATCAGACCACCTCTGGAGAGTTCCCTGTTTCCACGAAATTGTCGGATTGTGAATAGCCAGCCAGGGAATCCCCAGCACTACCGTAAACAGACTAATCCGCTCCTTAATATTCCCCTGCGTAATCATCTCCAAAGGAATTGTGGCCTCCCTGACCAGCCCTGACCCTCTACCCGGGAAGGGGGTCAAGAGAATCCTCAACCTCTGAGCGACCACGATCTATAAAGTTTCCAGCTGCGCCTGAATCGACTAGCCGCTGGAGGGAAGCAAATTAATAAAAACATGTGGCCAACAGGAAACTCTGGTGGCCACCTGGGGTAAAGATCTAGTTGAACTCCTCCAGCAGGAAGTGTGCCCTCCCTGGCAGGAGGAGCCTCCTCCTCCGATCTCCCTAGATGCGGCCCCTCCTAGCTCCATCGGGATAGGAGCGGGAGGGTCACAGGAGGTGGAACCCAGGACCCTTTCAGGACGTCTGCGAGCAGCTAGCAGATGGTCTAACCGGATCAGGTCTAGTTCATCCAGCTGGCTTAGTGTCCCGACAAGCCAGCTTCCGCTGGGGTGTAGATCAGGGCCCTGTCGTTCCACCCTGCTCCAGCGGCCAAGGTTGCTGGTGGGAGGGTCTCACCTGGTGGGGGTGATCTAACACCGCCCGGAAGCGACTGGTGAACTCCGGGTAGACCACTCCTCTCCCAACGGTCCATCCGCTCTCCTCCAGGTAAAGATCTAGTTGAAGCAGGAATCCCTGGCACCCCGCCGCCGCTCCTCGTACCCCTCGGAGCGTAATGCGCAGAGCGCTGGTACCGGATTCCGCTGGGGAGATGGTAGAGTTGCTGGTGGGAGGGTAGGTGGGGTAGTAGGGAGACCCATCCTCTCCATCATTTGATCCATCGCTGATCCGATGCGATGGAGGATGGACGTGTGATGAAGGACTCTCTCCTCCATCGTGGGGAGAGGGGTGGTCGCTGCTCCTGCTGACTCCATAATGTTGGTGCCGGCTTCTGTAATGCTCAATGAGAGTATGGGTGTGGAGTCAGGCGCAGAGAGCAAAGGATGCGGGAAAAAACACGCTTTAATGTCCAAAAAAATCACAGGAACAAAATAGTATACCCAACACAGGTGTAACTATAAAACAAAATAGTACCCTATTGTGAAATACTAGGACAGCGAGAACTCAACAAAACACTAACCACTCTCACAAATACAGAAGAACAAGCCCGCACAAACAGAAGCGGGCTAAACAAAATTAAATAACCCCACCCTAACAACCAAACAAGAAACAGGTGAAACCAATTAGATAAAACCAAACGAACACAGGATCGGTGGCAGCTAGTAGACCAGCGACGACGACCACCGAGTGCCACCTGAACAAGAAGGGGAGCCACCTTCGGTAATATTCGTGACACCCCAACTCATAACCCACATTTCTCAGTAACGTAATCAAGTATGGGGAAATTAGTATACATATCTTTGTATCGCCTAATTTGACACCCAACGTCATAACACGTTATGACACGGTCATAACCATGCCATAATGTCATAACACATCTATTTAGACCTGTTGTGACATATGTTATTTTATGGCTGGTTATGACACCTACATAAGAGTATAAAAACCCACAATCTACCACAGTATTTATTTTATGGCTGGTTGTGACACCGGCATAAGAGTATCAAAACCTACCAAACAAGGCAAAACATTCCATTACACCATAGCTTATGTGTCAACAGTATGTTTATGTTATATACACTACCATTGGAAAGTTTGAGGTAATTTAGAAATGTCCTTGGTTTTTGAAAGAACAATTTTTTTGTCCATTAAATAACATGAAATTGATCAGAAATACAGTGTAGCTGGATTATTACAATACCTTATTTCGATACATTGGAAATCATTCTGTATTTTCCCACACTCTATCCCAGCCAGGTGCAAATTGGGGGAGGAATACAACAAATAAATTGCTTTGCATGTGTGGTTCCTTACCACAATCAATCAGAATGGCAAAAATAATCTCTGCTCAGAGGGCCTCAGAAATTGTTTTTGCAGAGAGATGTCACGCCCTGATCTGTTTTACCTGTCCTTGTGCTTGTCTCCACCCCCCCCAGGTGTCGCCCATCTTCCCCACTTATCCTCTGGGTATTTATACCCCTGTTTTCTGTCTGTGCCAGCTTGTCTTGTTTGTCAAGCTTACCAGTGTTTTTCCTGTCAGCCCCTGTCTTTTCCCAGCCTCTCTTTTTCTCATCTTCCTGGTTTTTGATCATTGCCTGTCCTGACCCTGTACAAGCACGACTGACTACTATGCCTGTCCCTGAGCCTGCCTGCTGTCCTATACCTTTGCTCCTACTCTGGATTATCGACCCCTGCCTGCCTTGACCTAATGTTTGCCTGCCCCTGTTACAATAAACCTTGTTACTTCATACAGTCTGCACTTGGGTCTTACATTGATACCTGATAGTACAAACAGGCCATAACTGACCCAGCAGACTTAAGCTTCGGGAGGACACCCTCAGTGTGGCAGACTATGCTGTGCCGTTCTGCACGCTAGCAGTGGAGGGAACCCGGAAGCGCTGTTCGAGACGTTCCTGCACGGATTATTGGAGGATGTACAGGATGCGCTGGCAGCCCGAGAACTACCGACGGATACCGACGGATCTCGGCTTCCGCAGCACCGACCAGTTTCCAAGAAGGTCAAGCCTGAGGCGCTGGAATAGTGCCGCGGCTACACCCCGGAAGCCGAGACCCCCCCCACTCCAAGATCATTAGCCCCTTTGCTGTTCGTCCTCTGTTGCCCGGTACCCACCGTATTTTTCCTACCTTCTAGAGTCAAAACCACGTCTGACTGCCCCATGTCTTCTGCTTCTACGCCCATCCCTCCACCCGGTGTCATCTATGGCCGGCCAGCCAGCGTATACGGTGAGACACCACCTGAGGGTTCGACCACGGGACAGGGGTTTCCAGTCCCTGGTTGACTGGGAGGGTTATGGCCCGGAGGAGAGGTGCTGGGTTCCTGCTAAAGACATCTTGGACCCGGCCCTCATCGCCAACTTTTACCGCCGCCATCCCAGTCAACCAGGTATCCGCCCAGGTGGAATGCCAGGTGGCGTCCCTAGAGGGGGGTACTGTCATGCCCTGATCTGTTTGACCTGTCCTTGTGCTTGTCTCCAACCCCTCCAGGTGACCCTGTACCTCAAATCCAGAAGAGGCAACATATCCCAACGATTCCAGCTTCTGCAGCAATCATGAGAATGATTCAGGAGGAGCATGCTGGTGCCCCAGCCGCCCGACCCACAAAACCAACAACTTCAATACAGTAAGTGAGTGTTGTGGTGTGACTCTCCTACCTTGGCCTTTCTGTAATTATATTTGTGATTTGAGATGTTAGGAAAATTCCTGAACTAAGTGTTTTCATCATTCTAGATTGCCGCCGGTAGCAACAAGAAGCGCTGCTTTTTGTGTGGACCCAAGAAGGACAGGAAGACACAGTAAACATGCATCAAGTGGAATAAATACTTTTGCAACACACACAGTAAAACTCTGTCCCTCATATGGTGTGTATACTGTCCTTAATTTGTGTTCAATGGTGCTCATTTATATATTTCATAAAATATTCTATGTTAAATGTCTCGTCCCAATTTGTTCATTTCAAAGCAATAATTGTAAATAGTGATGCTAACCTTGTTTCATTTATATATTTTCAAGATTAACATGATTTATTCCACCCATGTCTTGCTTATAATAGATTTGTTTACAAACAATTTCCTAATAAATAGCAGTCTTTTTGCATGGCCAAATTTTGCATGGTCATCAAAACTTTAATGATTATTTTGGAGTCATGCATGGCCACGCAGTCGTGGGTGAACAGGGAGTTCAGGACGTGACTAAGCACGCATGCCTTGGGCCCTCGTGTTGGGGGATAGCGTGGCGCATGTATTGTTGCCTACCCTCACCACCTACCCAGCAACACCCACCCAGCAGGATGTCCCGCATACAGTTGCAGAGGTTGGTGTTCAGTCACAGGGACCTGAGCTTAGTGATGAGTTTGGAGGGCACTATGGCGTTGAATGCTGAGCAGTAGTCAATGAACAGTGTTCTCAAATAGGTGTCTTGTCCAGCTGGGAGAGGGCAGTGTGGAGTGCAATAGAGATTGCGTCATCTGTGGATCTATTGGAGCGGTATGTGAATTGGATTGGATTCAGGGATGATGGTGTTGACGTAAGTCATGACCAGCCTTTCAAAGCATTTCATGGCTACAGATGTGAGTGCTACGGGGGCGATAGTCATTTAGACAGGTTACCTTGGCGTTCTTAGGCACAGGGACTCTAGTGGTCTGCTTGACACATGTAGGTATTGCAGATGTTAGAGACTATCAGGAAGAGGTTGACAATGTAATTCAAGACACTAGCCAGCTGGTCCATGCATGCTTTTAGTAGACGTCCTGGTAATATTTCTGGCCCTCGGCCTTGTGAACATGAACCTGTTTAAAGGTGTTAATTACATGGATACGGAGAACAAGATCACACAGTCATCTGGAACAGCTGGTGCTCTCATATGCATGATTCAGTGTTGCTTGCCTGTAATCCATGGCTTCTGGTTGGGATATGTGCATCGATGCACTTGTTAATGACTGATGTGGTAAGCTTCTCAATTTTATCGGATGAATCGCGGAACATATTCCAGTCTGTGCTAGCATACCGTCCTGTAGCTCAACACTATACATGTCAGCTACTACAGCAACTGTAATGACTACAACACTTAAAGAGCTGCAGTTAGTTTCAGAATGGGTGGCAAGGAATAAGTTAGTCCTAAATATTTCAAAAAAAACTAAAAGCATTGTATTTGGGACAAATCATTCACAGAACATCAACTGAATTTTGTAAGGAATAGTTTGGAAATTGTGCAAGTGGAGGTGACTAAACCTGCTTGTTGTAACCTTGGATTGTAAAAACTGTCATGGTCAAAACCTTTTAATACAAAAGTAGCTAAGCTGGGGAGAAGTCTGTCCATATTGAAGCGCTGCTCTGCCTTAAAGAAAAACGAACAGGTCTGTGAGAGCCGGAATTCTTACTGGTTGGTAGGTGGTCAAATACTTATGTCATGCAATAAAATGCTAATTAATTACTAAAAATGTAATTTTAATGGATTAATGGATTTTTGTTTTAGATTCCGTCTCTCACAGTTGGGTAGTCTAGTGGCAGGGTAGCCTTGTGGTTAGAGTGTTGGTATAGTAACTGGAAGGTTGCGAGTTCAAACCCCCGAGCTGACAAGGTACAAATTTGTTGTTCTGCCCCTGAACAGGCAGTTAACCCACTGTTCCTAGGCTGTCATTGAAAATAAGAATTTGTTCTTAACTGACTTGCCTAGCTAAATAAAGGTAAAATAAAAAAATAAAAAGTGTACCTATGATAAAAATGACAGACCTCTACATGCTTTGTAAGTAGGAAAACTGGCAAAATCGGCAGTGAATCTAATACTTGTTCTCCCCACTGTATGTGTAGAATGTGTGTGCTAGCATTTGTGTGCATATGTGTGTGTCTGTACCTTGGCCTCTTCACAGTTCACTGTTCCATAAGGTTTATTTTTATCCTTTTTAACTGTTTCTACTGCTTGCATCAGTTGCCTGATGTGGAATAGAGTTCCATGTAGTCATGTGCACCTCACATAGTCTGTTCTAGATTTGGGGATTGTGAAGAGACGTCTGGTGGGGTATGCATGCGTGTCCGAGCTGTGTGCTAGTATTTTGAACAGACAGCTCAGTGCATTCAGCTTGTCAACACGTCTTACAAAAACCAGTAGTGATGAAGTCAATCTCTCCTCCACTTTGAGCCATTAGAGATTGACATGCATATCATTAACGTCAGCTCTCGTGTACATTTAAGGGCCAGACGTGCTGCCCTGTACAGAGCCAAGTGTAATTATCCTAAGTCCCTCACTGTAGCACCTGACCACACAACTGAAAGGTATTCCAGTAATGACAACTAGGGCCTGTAGGACCTAACTTGTTCTGTGTTAAGAAGCCCTCATGTTTTCCACTCATTACCTGTATTAACTGCACCTGTTTAAACTCGTTACCTGAATAAAAGACACCTGTCCACACACTCAATCAAACAGACTCCAACCTCTCCACAATGGCCAAGACCAGAGAGCTGTGTAAGGACATCAGGGATAAAATTGTAGACCTGCACAAGGCTGGGATGGGCTACAGGACAATAGGCAACAACTGTTGGCACAATTATTAGAAAATGGAAGTTCAATAGAAGAAGTTCAATATGATGGTCAATCACCCTCGGTCTGGGGCTCCATGCAAGATCTCACCTCGTGGGGCATCAATGATCATGAGGAAGGTGAGGGATCAGCCCAGAACTACACGGCAGGACCTGGTCAATGACCTGAAGAGAGCTGGGACCACAGTCTCAAAGACAACCATTAGTAACACACTACGCCGTCATGAATTAAAATCCTGCAGCGCACGCAACGTCCCCTTGCTCAAGCCAGCGCATGTCCAGGCCCGTCTGAAGTTTGCCAATGACCATCTGGATGATCCAGAGGACGAATGGGAGAAGGTCATCTGGTCTGATGAGACAAAAATATAGCTTTTTGGTCTAAACTCCACTCGCCGTGTTTGGAGGAAGAAGAAGGATGAGTACAACCCCAAGAACACCATCCCAACTGTGAAGCATGGAGGTGGAAACATCATTCTTTGGGGATGCTTTTCTGCAAAGGGGACAGGATGACTGCACCGTATTGAGGGGAGGATGGATGGGGCTATGTATCGTGAGATCTTGGCCAACTTCCCTCAGTAAGAGCATTGAAGATGGGTCTTCCAGCATGACAATGACCCGAAACACACAGCAAGGGCAACTAAGGAGTGGCTCCGTAAGAAGCATCTCAAGGTCCTGGAGTGGCCTAGCCAGTCTCCAGACCTGAACCCAATAGAAAATCTTTGGAGGGAGCTGAAAGTCTCTATTGCCCAGCAACAGCCCCGAAGCCTGAAGGATCTGGAGAAGGTCTGTATGGAGGAGTGGGCCAAAACCCCTGCTGCAGTGTGTGCAAACCTGGTCAAGAACTACAGGAAACGTATGGTTTCTGTAACAAATATTAAGTTCTGCTTTTCTGATGATTCAAATACTTATGTCTTGCAATAAAATGCAAATTAATTACTTAAAAATCATACAATGGGATTTTCTGGATTTTTGTTTTAGATTCCATCTCTCACAGTTGAAGTGTACCAATGATAAAAAATTACAGACCTCTACATGCTTTGTAAGTATGAACACCTGCAAAGTCGGCTGTGTATCAAATACTTGTTCTCCCCACTATACACACACTGTAATATTGCTGTATGGTGGTATTATACATTTTTATTGTAGATATGTAGTGGTGCAATAACGTTATTTGATGTACTGTTTTATCTTTAAGGGCCTTCATGTGTTTGCACCCCAGGAAGAGTAGCTGCTGCCTTGAAAGCAGCTAACCTAATAAATACAAACGCTGGTGAAAATGAGTTTAAAAAGATTTCAGTTTCCTTGCATTAAAATCATCGGCCATGAGAAGCGCCACATCTGGATGTTCATTTTCTTGTTTGCTTATACAGCTCGTTAAGTGTGTTTTATGTGCCAGCACTGGTTTGTGGTGGTAAATAGACAGCAACTAAAAATATAGATGACAACCCTCATTGGTAAATAGTATGTTCTACATTTGATCAACTCGAGACTTCCTTAACATTAGAGATCAAGCACCAGCTGTTCTTAAACAAGAGACACACCCCTCCCCCCTTCATCTTACCTGAGGCTTACACTCAGCTCAATGCTGGGGTCACTGTTGAGTAAGTTTGAGGGGTGAATCTAGAACATGGAGATGTGTGAAACTTACTTCTCAGCCTGAAGTGTCCACACTTGCGTCAGCGAATAGCTAGCTTTTGGCATAGAGCCAATTAGTAAGATTCAGAAGGGAGGTCACATGTGCTAGGAAGGCAGCGGTCCTGGGTTCGAGCCTCAATGTGAGCTGAATCTGGAAGAAGTGGTACTCGCTGGGCATACAGCGTCACGTCCTTTACACTTGCAACATTTGTTTCGCAACAGCTTTTGTGAATAACATTTTCAATATATTTCCTTCAACATCCTGTGTTGTATGCTTCTTCTTTTACCATTGATATGTTCTAGGCTATTTTGATACCTCAAGGGGCATCATCTACTTCTGGAATGTCCACCAATGGCATGTCCAACCTTTTGTGAGAAATAACACTGGTCACTCAAAAGAGTATCTATAAAGTATACATAGCCCACACTTTAGATGAGGCCTCGCAGAAATATTTAACTAATGAGTAGTAAATGGTTTATTTATAAGGACCTATATTAAATATCTTATGAATGGAGTAATGATTAATAAATGATTAAAAACAAAAAAAAATTACTAATCCATTATAAATGCTTCATTACTTGGAGTTATTATAAAGTGCTGCCACATTTACAAATGTCGGAGTAATGATTGATCAATTATTAATACACTTTTTACTAGTCCATTATAAATGCGATATTACAAAGTGCTGCCAATGCCATTGCTTGGAATACTTAAGAGACGTAAGGCGGCAATTTTGTTGCATACCACTCACCACTCCTCTCTTCCTTGGGCTAGGGTGACAGCCATTATGGATGGCCGAGCCAATTACTCTTGCCTCCACACTATGCAATATTTATGCAACACTTAGCCAAAAGTCAGAGGGTTAATATTTCATTTACAGATAAGACAACTTCAAGGAGAATCCTCTCAGACACCCCTTTACAGTGTGCTAGCTATATAGCGGAGGTTGTCCTAATGTCATTGAATCACTTTACCTCCTGTGCTTTTGATTATTGATGACCTGAATAATTCTACAGTATTCTACACGTTGTAGTCTGGCTTGGTGGATGGAGGGAGTCTATTGCATACCATATGTGTACTTAAAGACTCCAACCTGTGGTGTGACATCGATCAAGTGTCCCTGCATTTTGTGGCCTTAGGCGAGGAAGAAAATAATGGATTATTTGCTCAATAAACAATTTGGTGTTGGCTAGGTAGGTCACTTTCAGCAGCAATTAAAGACATGGTTGATGGGAAGATTGAGAGATGGTGATAAATAGGCAGCAGGCCGAGGAACTAATGTTACTTGACTGTACAATAAGTTATACTATTACCTGAGACAGTTGCAATGGAATAGAGTAAAGTACTACAGTGATGTAATGGTAGTGTAAATTGATGGATAATGTTAATTGAGGAATTAAACTAATCAATATAGGTTGCTTTCTATAGGAAACCCCTTGGTAGTTGATATACAATAATATAAGTGCTGTTTTAAGGTAAGAAATCAGATATACGTAGCACTAACACTGCAATAATTTAGAAATAATTATGAAAGGAGTCGGTAATCTGTGTTAACTGAAAAGTATGGAAGCTCTTGAATCATTTTGCATTAATCTCCCAAATCATCCACAATTAGATGATAACCCTGTCAGATTGTTCCTATTCATCAGCTCTTCTTTGATCTGAGACACAGCAGTACAGTCGCTAATGACCTGCATTTGTATAAGTCCCTATCCACCGAGTCATTGTGGAGAGCCCTCCAGAGATGTGACCCACTATCCTTTATTGCCTCCCTCTTCTTCGCTCATCTCCCAGTTACCTTGGCAGAACAACAAAGTACTGTGCAGGCTCATCCTCGGAAACTAAAGCCTCTCTTCCCGTGATGCATGGGAGAGGAGCGGAACTAAGAGCTAAATGCATTATAATCCGTCTCGACAAAATATACAGTACTCGCCACTAATGTCTGTCGGTTGACCCTTATCCCAAATCCTTGAAGTACTGTCCATTTGCAAATACTGGCACCAGTCGCTGAAGTTGATTCTGGGCAGAGGTGTCATGCCCATAGAGAGCACAGGGGCATGTGAACCCTCAGATATGTCCAGTAAAAACAAGAAACACATGTTGTTTTTTCTCTGTAATACTACTATCAACTTCACAATTTTATGAAGTTGGATTTAGCTAGCCCTGATAGGTTCCCAATCTCCCAACCTCATAACTGGCTATCAAGAAGCCATTTCAGGTTAGAGTAAATAGCTTATCTCATTATATTAGCTTGCAAATTTGCTGGCAACATTAGTTGACTTTAGAAAAGCAATCAATAACTAAATGTAATGAATAAGACTCACATTCCTTTCAATATTTGACCCAGATTTTTGCCGATATATCTTTTTATTAATATTATTAACACAACAATACAATACCATATAATACCAAGACAATATGAATGGCTCAACCCCACCCGCCCCGATTCACTGGAAAATCAAAGCCCCAGCCTCCGGATCAAATGGATTTTCCAAGGGTGGGAAGGACCAAGCCCTGCCCAACACCCGGGTGGGCATGGAAGCGAGCTCACCCATAACCAACACAACCAGCACACACACCGCTCACACCATGAAACCAAAACATAAAACATATATAACAAAATGCAAAACATGCAATGAACACATGCCCATCCTCACCCCTGATTGGAGGACCTGAAACATTTATACTGTGCATGTTGGTATGAATGTATTCCAACCCTCGTTAATTCTAACCTTCAGACAACCACAGATCAACCCAGAAAAGCATATTTAGTTTATTTTAAAAAACAACCACCAGTCAGGAGGATGGAGGCAGCTCAAGATGTATGCTTTGATACGCAAAACAATGTACATATTTTTTTACACAGAGTTAAGCAGAATGGTTAAGGCTCTAGATTACAGGAAAAAATAGCTGTTTCAGGTGTTAGAAAAAATGCCAAATTCTCTAACTGAAAATGCTAAATTCTCCTAGCACACCCAGAATGCCACTGAGGTTCACCGAAGGTAAAAAAAAAAGGTGCAATGTAGAACTTAAACGTGTTATTCGGGTGGAATATGTCCTTAGTGAGACTATGATTTGTAATGGAGTGCTGCATCAGATGACCTGGCCTCCACAATCACCCGACCTCAACCAATTGAGTTGGACCGCAAAGTGAAGGAAAAGCAGGCAACAAGTGTGGGAACTCCTTCATGACTGTTGGAAAAGCATTCCTCATGAAGCTGGTTGAGAGAATGCCAAGAGTGTGCAAAGCTGTCATAAAAGCAAAGAGTGACTACTTTGAAGTATCGCAAATATAAAATATATTTATCATGACACAAGGTGAGACCAGATGCAGACACAGAAGGCAGATGGTTGGAGTCTTACCCTATTGGATTAATAAATATTGTAAGGCAAGAGAATGGTCGTGGACAGGCAAAAGGGTCAAAACCAGTTCACAGTCCAAAAGGTACCGAAGAGCAGGCAGAATCAAGGTGAGGGCAGGCAAGATGATCAGGCAGGCGGGAAAGTAGTCTAGAGACAGGCAGGGGTCAAAACCAGGAAGACTATGAAAAAGAGAATAGCAAAAGGAGTATGGGAAAAACATGCTGGTTGACTTGACTAACATACACACAAACTGGCATAGAGAGACTGGAGACACAGGGATAAATACACTGGGGAAAGTAAGCGACACCTGTAGGGAGTGGAGACAATAACAGGAACAGGTGAAACAGATCAGGGCGTGACAATATTTTGATTTGTTTAGCACATTTCTGGTTACTACATGATTCCATGTGTGTTATTTCATAGTTTTGATGTCTTCACTATTATTCTACAATGTGGAATGAGTAGGAGTATCCAAATGTTTGACTGGTACTGTATGTATAACGAAATATATATGGGCGATTGGAAATTATGCAATTACATTGATGGAAGCCACAATCTATTTACAATATTAAAGCTGATCCATCCCCTAAAGAAAAACAATGAAAAAAATGTAATGGCTATTTTGGCTGTCCCATAGGAGAACCCTTTGAAAAATCCTTGTTGGTTCCAGTTAGATCCCTTTTGGTTTAAAGTATAACTGTTTTGGGTTCCATGTAGAACCCTTTCCACAGAGTATTCTACATGGAACCAAAAGGGTTTTGACCTGGAACCAAAAAGGGTTATCCTATGGAGACAGCTGAAGAACCCTTTTTTCTAAGAGTGTACATTGCCTTGCCACCTCCTGGAGCTTAACCATAGTAGGCCTAAATTTCGTTACTATCGGTCTCTTCCTGACATGTGCTGTTTTTGCATTAGAATGTGACAACCTCCTCCTGTCTGTTGACACTCTGAAGGCAATTGAGTTATTAAAATGTGTTAAAACTGTATATTGTCTGGATAGTCCCACATAAGTTCAATCATAATTGCATCACATTCTATCGGGGCCTTGATTAACTGTGATGCAACTAAGGCCTAGTGATTTTGGGGTAAAGTCAATAATACAGACATTGAACATCAGAAAAGTTCAATGGACTCTTCATGAAAGTCTGTCATATCCAAATAGGCTCTTATGTTTCGTCAATTAGTTGGAACTAGAAGTATGGGAGACTGACCTCCTTTCATCTCCCCATGCATAATTACTGTGAACTGAAAATAATTAACTTTTATGAATATGGAGATCTGAATATCATCTTCATTGAGCTATATTAAAAAAATATTGCACACATTACTTCAAATGTGAACAGATTGCAGTTCTATTTCTATTGCAAACTATATACTATTATTACTATATTAGTTATTGAAAAAGATAATGTCCTAAATTGTATCTAATTTATGAGAATTAAATTATATGTGGCAGTTACCTCTGGTTGTTAATAAAGTGGATAACTCTGCTAACACATACAGTATATTAGGTTGCTAGAAAACAGATAACCATCTCCAAAGGAGTCTAGGCCCTTGTCAACTCCACCTTGAAATTCTGAAAAGATTAAATATGTGCAAGTAATATGTTAGCAACTCAACCTTCTAAGGGGTGGGAGCTTGCATCACATTATTTATCTGTGGTTCAGATAAATCATGTGTCAAAAAGGGTGTATACAGGCTTTATCTTTCTCTTCTTCTTTCTTCTCTCGTTCTGACAAACAGGAGTCACCGAGGGAGGCATGGCGGATAATTAAACCACCCAGATACAACGTCAACTCAGGATCCCTTTAGATGTCACAGATGTTACACTGTCCCACATCAAGCCCAGCTCTGCAGTGACACAGAAAAAATAATGACACCCATCATCACCACAAATAAGAAACTTTTCCCGAATTGCTGCTGCACTTTTATCTCCCCTACCTCAGTGCAGCATGTGCAAATTCCTAAACCTGAATTTGCATCATGGCCAATTGCCTGGAGTAGTGAACTTGACAGTTTGCTTCCCTGATAACACCTATCACAGCATCAAAACACAACATTAAACAGACACACTTAAGTACCGTGTAATATGCAGTATTACTGCTTGCCTGTTATGTGATCTTTTTATCTCTTAAAAGGCCAGGCAGCCACTACTTCCCCTGAGGCTTCATAGGTGAAGCAAGATTATGTTTTTCCCACATACTAAAAGACACATGTAGGGTTCTAATCCTGGCTTGGTGCACTTAACGATATTGCTATGATGCAGCATTTACTTGGATCAGACTTGTCTTGAACATGACAAACACAACAATTACCCCCAAAACAAGTAACTTGCAGTGAAAATGGGACACCGACTCCTGTTGAAAAAGTTCCAGTTGTTTTGCTTACTTTGCTGACAGTGCAGCACTCTTCAGATTAAAATGCTGCGACCCCATATGTCACCCCGGCCAGTCGTTCAAAACAAGTCCTTTCTTTGTAAAAAATCCTAGAGCACAAAATGCTGACAAGTGAGAAGATGAAATGCCAGAGTAGATACAGTAAAAGCTTTCCCTGAGCAAAATATACAATGTATTTTATTGTAATGTATTTAATTTATTGTGTCTTATCTCAGTATGTTTTCAGCTGAATTATCTCATTTGAATTTAGTATCTAGTTCATTCAACTGTTCATTTCAACATTATTAACTCCTCCTAGAGTTTACAGACTAGACATACAGCATATTTTTGGTGTATTTTTATTCAATGTTTTTATTCTATATTAGTCTGATTATCAAGCTGTCAACTGTTCCTTGAACCAGACAGCATAATGAACATTCCATTCACTTAGCCAAATGAGACATAAGTATAGCTAAAATAACTCATTGTAGTTCACAGTCTTCTTGCAAACTGTGACATGAGTAACAGGCATTATTATACATTTTTCAATGATAATGTAAAAACATAGTGCAGCGTGTGCCCCAATATGTTGTGAATTCTGAAAAATTGCATTTGACTTTATTTTGCAAGTAAACAATGTCTTATTCTTTATTATTCGCACCCACATTTAAGTAATTATTTAGAGGCCCATTTGAATAAAGAAATACATCTGTATTCAAAGTTACGGTAATGAAGGGCCATTCAGAGAAAATCTACAAATGTAATCATATATACACCATTATGAGACACAATGTCAAAAAAGAACTGCGGGTTATTAGCATCTAATAAAATACTCTTCCTGGGTCTCAGTTAGTACACACAGCATCTCTTCTAAAAGCTGAATCACCACAGGGGGAAAACAAGCTGCCATGCCGCTTTTAAGCCCATTACAAAGTGAAATGCATACATTTTGATCACTGCACCTACTTAAAAAGCCTAAGTACACCAGAATAATATACAAGCTCCAAGCGCACTAATGCTGCAGTTTGTCCAATAATTCATAGGATATCAAGACACTGAGTATACAAAAGAGCAGACAAGGTAATGGAAGCTCTGTAACTGAAGGAGGGGAGGGAAGAAAGGAAACTGTCACAAATACACATATATATCTTTATCTTAAAATGTATTTTTTTAAATATTTATTAATTTGTGTTAAATCAGGTTCATAAACTCATCAAAAAAAGAAACGTAACCTTTTTCAGGTCCCTTTCTTTCAAAGATAATTCGTAAAAATCCAAATAACTTCACAGATCTTCATTGTAACCTGGCCAACATCTGGTGAAATTGCATGGCGTGAAATTCAAAAATACTCCATTCAAATATTTAACATTCAAGAAAAAATATCTGTTATACATTAAAAAAAAGCTTAACTTCTTATTAATCCAGACTCTGTGTCAGGTTTCTAAAAGGCTTTACGGCAAAGCAAACCATACGATTATCTGAGGAAAGCGCCCTGCATACAAAAAAAAAGCATGAAAATCATATTTCAACCAGGCAGGTGCGACACAAAAGTCAGAAATAGCGATATAGAAAATGTCTTACCTTTGATGATATTTTTCTGTTGGCACTCAAAAAGGTCCCAGTTACATCACAAATGGTCCTTTTGTTCGATAATGTCCTTCTTTATATCCATAAAAACTCAGTTTAGCTGGTACGCTTCAGTCAATGATCCACCCAGTTTCCTTCCATCAAAATTCATAAAAAATGAATCCCAAACGTTACTAAGAATTTTTTCCAAATAAGTCAAACAATGTTTATAATCAAACCTTAGGTATCATAATATGCAAATAAACGATACAATTTAAGATGGAGAAATGTATGTTAATTACCAGAGATAAATAAGGAAGAACGCGCTTCCTCCACGCGCTTGGAAACACTGTAGCCAAAATGGGAGCCACCTAGAAAAACTAACATTTCTGGGTCATTTTTCCAAAAAACAGCCTGAAACTCTTTCTAAAGACTGTTGACATGTAGTGGAAGCGCTAGGAACTGCAATCTGGGAGGACCTGGCCTTATTATTAAAATACTTGCCATTGAAAATAATGGTAAACTGAAATTATTATTTTGGGGGGGGGGGTGGTTTGTCCTCAAGGTTTTGCCTGCCATATCACTTCTGTTATACACACATACATAATTGTAACAGTTTTAGAAACATTAGAGTGTTTTCTATCCACATCTACCAACTGTATGCATATCCTCGCTTCTGGGCCTGAGTAACAGGCAGGTTACTTTGGGCACACTTTTCGTCCAGATGTCAAAATACTGCCCCCTACCCCAGAGAGGTTAAACCCTGTTTCCCATGCTTGTTCAATGAACCATGAACAATCAGTTGTGTTGTGACAATGTAGGGGTGCTACACATAAGATAGCCCTATTTGGTAAAAGACCAAGAACAGCTCAAATAAGCAAAGAGAAACGACAGTCAGTCAATATGGATAAGAACAAGCTCTATGATGAAATTGAATGTCATGAGGATCGCCACAGGAAAGGAAGACACAGAGTTACCTCTGCTGCTGAAGATAAGTTGATTAGAGTTACCAGACTCAGAAATCAGCAATTAACTGCACCTCAGAGGTAATAAGTGCCGTTTAGTAGACATATTAACAGATAGATGGTGTAGACGCTACTCTCTGTCGAGCCGTTGGTGTAGAGTTCTTCACAGTCCAAAAGGTGGACCAGTCCTTTTGGCATATGCCAGAACTGCCTTATCTGAGAGTCTGACTCTGAATGAGTTGGAAGAGGAAGTCCAAATCCTTCACTGACGGTAAAAAAGTCCTGGACAGAGTGAGTCAATGATTGCTCGTCACCTGATCACCTATACACTATATTTACAGGAATAATTACATCATAATAAGTACAATAACTTGTGTGACCATAACTTTACATTTTACATGTACCGGAACTTAGAACATATTGTTCAGTACATGTAGGCCGAAAGGAGATAGATAAACGTCCTCTCACTGTCAACTGCATTCATTTTCAAACTTAACATGTGTAAATATTTGTAGGAACTTAACAAGATTCAACAACTGAGACATATACTGAACAAGTTCCACAGACATGTGACTAACAGAAATGGAATAATGTGTCCCTGAACAAAGGGGGGGTCAAAATCAAAGGTAAAAATCAGTATCTGGTGTGGCCACCAGCTGCATTAAGAACTGCAATGCATCTCCTCTTCATGGACAGCACCAGATTTCCCAGTTCTTGATGTGAGATGTTACCCAACTCTTCCACCAAGGCACCTGCAAGTTCCCGGACATTTCAGGCCCTAGCCCTCACCCTCCGATCCAACATGTCTCAGACGTTCTCAATGGGATTGAGATAAGGGCTCTTCACTGGCCATGGCAGAACACTGACATTCCTGTCTAATTACAACACACCTGTCATAATTGTTTTCTTTACTAAAGTAGAGGTTTATTATTATTAGTAGTATTGCTAAAGTTACTGCATAGGTGTAAACATAACATTTTTAGCAAGAGATGGCACGTGTGTAGCCCAAGAAAGTAGCAGAAATGTGCAGGAAGTAGTTTTGAATGCATTTTATTGAAGGGAAACAATAACAGTCTTGAACTTTTTGCAACATAGTGACATATTCTGATATACTGTAAAATGAGGAATTCAACTGCAAAATAATAGTCTTTTCCCATTTTTTAACCATTGCCCCCACCCACAAGGTGTATAAACAACAACACTAAGTAAGAATAAGATAATAGATACAAAACAAAAACGTGAAAAACAATAAATCAATCAACTTTAATTAGTACATGTGGGACAGTATGCAACTGTGTGTGCATGAAATGTATTTCTCACATGTGCAGATCATGGTATTTGTTTTCCAGTCCTTCTTTTGGGGGCAGAATTGGCATCTCCTCCTCTTACCTGCCCCAGCTGAAGCCTCAGGTGGATCAGGACAAGATTCAGCCCCCTGAACAGCTTTCACAAGTGCCATCCTCCTGCAGCTGTAAATTCCAATCACCTTGTCCAGGTTGTCCATGCCTCCTTTGTTGTGGTTGTAGTCCAGGATGATGGCTGGCTTCCTCTCCTCACGATCACTGATCTCAGCCATTTTGTGCAGTGTGCTCAGGAGGACCACATTCTTGTTCCTCTTTGGGAGGTAAGAAATGAGAGTGGTGGTGGGGTGAAGGTAAACTTTGATAAGAAGACCTTTCTCCCCCTTGTTGCGAGGAGTGCAGGGGAGAGCTTAGGCTTGTTCTTTCTAACTGTGCCAACCATGGTGATCTTCCTTTCAGGAGCTGCTGGCTGAGTTCATAAGAGGAGAATACATTGTCACATGTGACATTGTGCCCCCTCAGTCTATCTGTCACATCAAGCACAACCCGCATCCCGTGGTTCTTCTCGGGGCCTCCACTGGTCGGCTTCCTTGTGTAGGCTTGCATCTTCCATCTTCTTGCATCTTCCAAGCTGAATTGTGCGTCACAGGCCACACGTATCTTGATGCCATACTTTGCTGGCTTGCCAAGCATATAATACTGGAAAGGACAGTGACCTTTTTGCAAAAGAGATTGCTATCAGTAATTAGAATTGGTGTCACAGAAAACAATCAAATGAATCAATGATATTACAGCAATACATATTAAAATCAACAGTGAAAATCACTTACTTTACAGACATGAAAATAAAACTGTACATTTGAATGGAACCAGTTGCTCATCCGCTGTTACTTCAGGCCCAGGGTTGTAGACTTATGGCAAATGCTCCACCCACTTCTTCCAGACTTTTTTTACAATGGTTCCTCCATTAAAAGTTGCAGCGTACTTCGACGCAGCTTGCATGGTGCCGCAGAATTCTGTGGCACACTATTAATGGAGGGCATTTTTGAGAAGCATTTGGTAGCCTTCAATAATGGCTGCACTAGAGATTGCAGGCACGTGAGAAACCGGGGTTCAATTCTTCGACGGAGAGGCTGTCCTTGTAAAGAAGAATTTGTTCTTATGACTTGCTTTGTTAAATAAAGCTAACACTAAAAAAAATCTCATTGATTTATCAAGACCAGTCTCCATTCTCAGAGCAGCAGGAAACGGTGATAAAATAGTTGTAGGCTTTTGATTCAAATCCTATTGCTTCTAACTTCAATATGCACTTAAAAAAAAGAAAACCTACAGCACTTTTAACAGCACATTACTCAACACTAGTGAGACTCATGTCGCCTACGGTAGGGCAACAGTATATCGAAAAACATGACGTGACTCTCGGCCAATAATTACATATAAAGGATTGGAGGATAGTTCTGTAATTCAGGGATATTTATTCCCATAGTAATTTGTTATGGATCCATAACTAAATAAACATCAGCATTTTGAAATAGTATTTTTATCATTATTTTATTAATAAAAGCATAAAGATGCCATTATTAGTGACATTGTTTTGGTTTGAACCTGTAGATTGGCACTAAGAACAGAACAGCGGGAACGTTTCCCTCGTCAGCTACATTATTCCTGCAATGCTTCTTAAAGTGTTGCCAGTGTGGCGGGGTGGGGATCCACCCCCTCCCCATTCCTCTTCCTCCCTTCCCCATGGGCTAGGTCGGTCTTCTGTGCGCGGCTCTACGGCCCATCCAGTGCCCCCTGCCCTCGTGCCTTGAACCTCGCACGCTTTCAGTGGATACAGCTGGAGAAATGCAAAGCAGTCCCATTGTGCGTCACTCGGGAGCCATGACCAATATACAGTATATTGTCCTGCTAATAACAGGGTTAATAACATATCTGCAAGAATATCCAACAGGCTTTTAAATAATTCTAAATAAATAAATAGTAATACTTGCTTTGTTTAAAAAATAACAATATTTTGGAGATTATTTTGTTTTCAAATAACTTAAAATGAACAAGAAAAAGGCCATTCTTGAACATAGGGTGAGACATTGATACTAATTTGTAAATAAAGCCAGTTTGTGAAATACAACGGCGCAATCAACAAATGCTATGATAAAACATTTATGTGACTGAAATAGAGGTGCTGGTGCCAGAGATTAAGGACAACCAAAAGGTTTCCTCAGTTGGGGCTTTGACCAGTAAAAATAAAAACATAGCTTCAAAGAGAGGAACATAAGAAGAATTCAAAGTGATTTAGCAATGGCAAATACACTTCAAATGAGTAGGCAACACTTATCAATAAGCCATCCATCTTCCACAGTTCTGTAGTGAATGCACTAAGAGTCAGAAAGCAAGTAAGGGGAGTGAGTGTTTAATAAATAAACGGAACATAAAACATGGACCACGAATAATGCACTGACTTGGAACAGAGTCAATAACATCTGAGGAAAGAACCAAGGGGAGGGACAAATATAGGGAAGGTAATCAAGGAGGTGATGGAGTCCAGGTGAGTGTCATGAAGCGTTGGTGTGCGTGACGATGGTGACAGGTGTGCATTATAATCAGTTGCCTGGGGAGGGAGTATACGTGACAGTACCCCCTCCCTGATGCGCGGCTACAGCCGCAGGACACTGACAAAAGGGTTGATCCCGGGGATCAGGAGCAGACCGGTCATCTCTGCTGAAGCACGAGAACTTGTTGAGCCGGCTGGAGCGCTGGAGCCTGGCGACCTAGAGTGCCTAAGAAGGAGCAGACGAATCAGTACCCCCTCTTGGGATGCGCGAACTGAAGCGCTAGAGCCTGGTGAGCTAGCTGGGGCATGGGAACCTGAACTTGCTTCACAACTCCCAGCGCACACGTTACAAGCTCCCTCCTGTAGGTGTATAGAAGTGAATTGCTGTTCTGCAGAATGAACGAGTCGTGTGTTCCATCTGGCCACCACATTTAGAAGTGTTTTTTTCACATCACATCACCTGCACATAATGCGTGGAAGCCTTTTAGGTAAACATAATTGATATCTTTCTGGGATGGTGATTTTATGGCAACGTGGGTTAGGTCTATCGCTCCGTTCATATTTGGGAATCCATTGATGGCTTCATGGCAAAGAAACCCCTCTTGACTTCAACCTGTTGTATGGAAATTGTATGTTCCTGTTAATTTTGCTGGTGATAGAATCCTAAACATTGCCTCATCTAGGGCCTTATGATACCGATTGTCAAGCTCCCGCTGAAAAGTGCCAGTTGCCAAAACCCCAAGGGTGGTTAGCACTTGGATGTGCACCAGAATGGCATGCATTTATCTTTCTAAAGTAGGCCTTTAATCCTCACAAAAATCCTATAAAATTGGTTCTGGGAAGCGATATCTGGTGAGTCTCTAAAAACATGCTCTATCCGAAATGGAGCGTGAACCAAATCTTCCAACAGAGCAAAATATCAGCCAACTCTAATTCGATGTCCCATTATCTCAGTCTTTTATAGTACTTCAACAATGGTTCCAGTTTCACACATACTTCTACTTTAACAGCCTAATCTACTTTATATGGATTATTATAGTAACACATGCACTGATGTAGGCGATTTATAAAGCATGTCAAGATATGTTGCATGGATTCACCATGGAAAAACAATGAAATAGAACAATTATTCAATAATTACTTGACACATTTTAACATCTATTTTCCTTGTACATTGATTTAATAACATTGTAGGTTCTTCTTCCAATTCCATTTGAGAGTTTTAGGAAGATATCTTTATGCCAGATGGACTTTATGAAGTCAATAAAGCAGGCAAATATTTTACCCTTTCTGGGTTGATAAACATGTTTTTGATAGGCCGTGGCCACAGACACAGAGTTTTTCCGCATACACCCCTGCTGCCACCCACCCCTCCGGAAACAGCTTTCTCAAAGCTAAGGATCCCTGTTCTTATCATGTGTTATTTTACTCACATATTGTTTTTCTAATTTAGCTGCTACTCACACTCCCCCTTCTTTGAAAAACACATATATTATGAAGGCTACAACCTTCTGTCTGTCTGTCTATTGTAACTGATATTGCAGTTGCACAAGCAGGACACAGTCCCTAAACTTTGGAGCAAAAACAATAAGCGTTTTGCATGCTGATGTAGGCTAATCTTTATAGTTACTGCCATATCTTACTTAGTTCCTGAAAAAATAACAGTACTTGACTGCTTATCTGCTTCCTGCACAGCTTAGCCTCTGTTTGCAATGATGATGAAAGAAGAACATTCAATTGCTAACTAGACTGTGTGTCTCTGTCTTGCTGCGTTCCACCTCTAGGCAGCCGAACATTCTGCACCCATGTGCAGAAATATCCATATTTTGCCTGGGCAAATAGGGACACAAAAACTCTGGTAGGAAGCCAATTTGACGTGGACTTAAAACACTGTGTTTGTTAATAAATATTCTGCAGAAAACCTTCCCCAGATTACTGGTCACTCAAATACTGGGACAATTATTAGGGTTGAATTTGTCAATTGAATATTTCTGTTATTTTGCCTTTATTCCATATTTCTGGAAAGTATCCTACATTCAGCACTAAACTGAAGAGCTTTAGTATGGCTTCTTCAGCATCTCAGTGCAGGTACTGTCTGGCCCATAGGCTTCATCACATGTTTTATTTATTTATCCAGGCAAGTCAGTTAAGAACAAATTCTTATTTTACAATGACGGCCTACCCCGGCCAAAGCCTCCCCTAACCCGGATGATGCTGGGCCTTAGACCACTGTGCCACTCAGGAGCCCCAAAGGGCTTGGATTTTCTATGTCAGCTTTGATATAGTAATGGCTATATCCAATGGACTTTGTGGGTCTTAAGTTGTTGTTTCTAAGCTTTATAATGCATCAACGAATTCCGTCTGAGTCTCGGTTAATTTGGTACCAGTTCCAACCGTAGATTGAAATGGCTTGCATTGAGTGCCTGATTCTCAAGGACACAGGAGTATGTCTCTTCTGCCTCTATGAAGAAGGATGTGAAATCTAAAACCACTTGAAGCTGGGATGTCCCTCCTACCATTTCATTTGCTCTTCCGACAGTCCATCAACTCCTGGCTGAACCATACTTCACAACCACTAACAACGAATATGCCTGGAATCCTTACATTGTTACGCAGCAAGGGAGAGTGGTGTCGTCGCTGTAGTACAGAGATTCAGGGATAGATTCATAGCCAGTAATCTAAAATAATTCTTAGACTTTAAACACAAAACACTTTGTTTGTCATAGACAGACACAATTAATATGAGAGGGAGTTCCTAATCAGTTCAGGAAGCTAAGCTAGAGGTCTGTGAGATGTTTACAGTGATGGGGTCAGACATTTTGATCAAGTGAAACCTTTCGGAAACATGCACAATTTCTCTAAAACTAAATACACAACTATGTATTTAACAGTGCTAAGAAAGGTGAAATCTTATAGTTAGTTGTTTTAAACATTTATCATTCTATATTTAGAAAGAAATATGTCATTTCAAGCCTTATTCATACATTTGTGTTGAATAGGAAATACATCATATGAAATATTTTATATCTTTATCATATTTGTACTGTGTACTTGAGCTTGTGTCCTCAAAAGTGACTACACCTCAGCAATATATAACAATGTTTATCAGAAATGTAAGATTTAAAAATGTCTTGAAGTATGCAGCATTACTAAAGTAGTTATTGTTTATGGCCCTCTCGTGATCAATAATAACTTTTGGAGATTACGTAGATTACATTTTTGATTACATTTAGTTACATTTAAGAGGTTTAAAGCCTGTGGGGGAATATACAACGTCATACCATGAAATACAACGGCGCTACCAAAAAATGCTATGATAAAACATTTTTATGAGACTGAAATAGAGGTGCTGGTGCCAGAGATTAAGTACAACCGAAAGGTTTCCTCAGTTGAGGCTTGACCAGTAAAAATAGCTTCAAGAGAGGGACATTAGGACAATTCAAAGTGATTTAGCAATGGCAAATATACTTAAAATGAGTAGGCAACACTCATCAATAAGCCATCCATCCTCAACAGTTCTGCAGTGAATGCACTAAGAGTCAGAAAGCAAGCAAGGGGAGTGAGTGTTTAATAAATAAACGAAACATAAAACATGGACCACGAACAATGCACTGACATGGAACAGAGTCAATAACATCTGAGGAAAGAACCAAGGGGAGGGACAAATATAGGGAAGGTAATCAAGGAGGTGATGGAGTCCAGGTGAGTGTCATGAAGCGTTGGTGTGCGTGACGATGGTGACAGGTGTGCATAATAATCAGTAGCCTGAAATGTTTTAATAGTTTTTCCAAATGTTGTCATTTCGAATGGGGATGATTTTCTTATTGTGTGAGGCATTAAGCGTTCCCCATAGTTACCAAAACAAGTTACTATTGTGGAGTAACCACAATGCTATTGATCCATCCTTAGTTTTCTCAAATTGTATTAGTTTGTAAAAACTTGTAAAAAACACAATTCCACTATGACATTATGGAGTATTGTGTGTAGGCCAGTGACACAAATTCTCAATTTAATCCATTTTAAATGCAGGCTGTAACACAACAACATGTGGAAAAAGTCAAAGGATGTGAATACTTTCTGAAGGCACTGTAGGTGTGACAAAGGAAAGTAGCTTACCCTTATAACTTGGTGAAAGAGTTTAAGAATAGCCTCTCTCAGCATGGGGGTTGCTGTGTTTCAGCATCTCTGTTCGAATGCTTTCTGGCCCACAGGATTTACCACTCTTGAAGGATTTTATTTGATCATTTAGTTTAGACAATATAACATGATTATCCAGCTGGTTTTGTCTGTATTTTACTTTTAATTCCAATTATTTTAATTGTTCTATTACTGTTGTTTGGTTGGAGTTAAGTTCTTTTTCTTGGAATTTATAGAAGTTTTCAAAATGCTGTTTCCAAATATACTCATCTTTGATTGGGAGGTCTTTCTTTTTAACAGTGGTATATGATTTACTCTGTAATTCCCCAAATGGATTTTGTCAAGCTCATTGGTCATATAGAGGGATTTTCCCCTTTGTAATAACTTCTTATAATGGTTTAGGGCCTGTTGGTATATGAGATGCGTCTCCTGGTTTACAGGGTCTCCATATCTTGATCAATTTATTATTGGCTAAATTAATGCCATCTTTATCTTTAACTTTTGTAAAAATAAAACTGTAAATCAAGTACCCTGATAAATTAACCTTTTGAAATTATGAACTTGGATTAGCTAACATAACATGCCATTGGAACACAGGAGTGATGGTTGCTGACAATGGACCTCTGTACGCCCATGTAGATATTCCATAAATCAGCTGTTTCCAGCTACAATTGTCATTTACAACATTAACAATGTCTACATTGTATTTCTGATCAATTTTATTTGAATCGATAAATGTGCTTTTCTTTCAAAAACAAGGACAATTCTAAGTGACCCCAAAACTTTTGAACTTGTGTCACGCACACATATTGTGGCAAAGAAAAGTGAGGGGAGATATCTTGCAGCCCGCTAGCTCCACTCCTGAGCCTTATATGGACTTCCTGCCCCAACGAGGTGAGGCTGTGGATCATTAAGCCAGGGAGTGCTTGGGGATAAGAGGAAGCGGCCTGCACAAAGGGGCAGAGAAAAACGTGTGTTATGAAGAGTGGGAGCCGAGAGAACAATATCTGTGTGATTACCCATTGTGAACTGGACTGTCTGACTACCCCTATTGTGTACCGAACCGGATTGGCTGAGGACCTGAGTTTTAGAATTACCCCTGGAGAACAGAACGAACAATGAGAATTGTTTGTGGACTGAAGTAATTGGTGAATTCCCCATCTTCCCCAGTGTACAAACATCCCTAATAAACTCCCCACTTGCATTCTAGTTGTGCTACTGGTGCAAGTTTTGTTGTTGAACTTGGTGACGTGGAAACCCCACACCCTTGAGCCTGCTACAACATATATACACAAAAGTTTGGGGTCACTTAGAAATGCACATATTTTTGTCCATTAAAATAACAAACTGATCAGAAACCGTGTAGAGATTGTTAAAGTTATAAATGCATATTTTTTGCTGGAAACTGCTTTTTTTTAATGGAATATCTTCATAGGCGTACAGAGGCACATAATCAGCAATCATCACTCCTGCGTTCCAATGCAATGTTGTGTTAGCTAATCCAAGTTTATCAATTTAAAAGGCTAACTGATCATTAGAACCATTTTGCAATTATGTTAGCACAGCTGAAAACAGAAGTGCTGATTTAAAGAAGCAATACAACTGGCCTTTAGACTAGTTGAGTATCTGGAGCATCAGCATTTGTGGGTTCGATTACAGGCTCAAAATGGTTAGAAATAAAGGACTTTCTTCTGAAACTCGTCAGTCTATTCCTGTTCTGAGAAATGAAGGCTATTCCATGCGATAAATTGCCAATAATCTGAACATCTGGTACAACGCTGTGTACTACTCCCTTCACAGAACAGCGCAAACTGTCTCTAACCAGAATTTTAAAAAGTGTGAGGCGCCGGTGCACAACTGAGTGTCTAGTTTGAGAAACAGATGCCTCACAAGTCCTCAACTGGCAACTTCATTAAATAGTACCTGCAAAACACCAGTCTCAATGTCAACAGTGACGAGGCAACTCCGGGATGCTGGCCTTCTAGGCAGAGTTCCTCTGTCCAGTGTCTGTTATTTTGCCCATCTTAATATTTTCTTTATTTTAGCCAGTCTTTTTCATCTTTTTTCTTTGCCTAGAAGTTCAGCATCCCGGAGTCGCCTCTTCACTGTAAATTAAAGAAGCTGAGGATTCAATACAAGATTAAATGATGAGTAGTTGGATTGAGCCTTAAGACTGACAAAATAGATAAGCCTTGAGTGAAAGTGAGTAGTACCCAAGGGACAAAAGGGGACATTTGGAGCTAGGTATGAATAGTTGAATGGGAGACGTTTGTTTGACAATTTCCCATTTTTATTCAATTTTATAGTTTGTGTAACACTGAATTTAAGCAAGAAGGTAATGTCATTTAAAATGATAATATATTTCCATTGTGAGGAATGGTGTTCAAAATGAAGTGAGTGCACACACACGAGTTCACATTTTTCATCTGTTGCCCGCATCGCAGTCATTGTTGTTTTCATCAACAATAATAACTTTGGAAATGTGTGCGTTTCTATCAAAGTAAGTGTCTTAATACGTGGGGTCATAATTTCTGTCTGTCGTGTTGTCGTTTCTACTGTAGTTCACTGTATGTATGGAGCATAATGTATTTGTGTCTATTCCTTATAACTGTGGACACGTGAGGTAACGTTACTCATTTCATAACCTTTAAGATGTTATATTCAATTGTGCTTACGTAGCTAGCTACATTCTTCTATTAGCTCTGTAAAACAAAGGTAATTGCATCAGAGAAGTATTAGCTTGTGTTGTGTTTTGAATCTACCCTGGCCTTGTGGCGCAACTGTCTAAGGCACATTGTCTCAGTGCACCAAAGACACCCTGGTGCACATCCAGGCTGTGTTTTTATCAAAGTAAGTGCCTTATTATTGTTTCAGAAGTGCGTAAAGCCCTGAAAGAAATTGCTGGGAAAAAATCCCCTGAACCTGATAAGCCCCACTTTCTACACCTAGCTGCAGACATCATTGCTCCCCCTTAACATGTATTTGTAACCTCACACTTGATGTTAAGGAAATCCCCAAGTTATGGAAATCTGCTTTTGTACTGCCTCTCCTGAAAGGTGGAGATCCTTCGCTGCTTGACAACCAATGACCCATATCAAAAATGTCTGTACTGTCAAAAGTACTGGTGTCCTTAGTTAGTAGGCAGCTGGCCACAGCATTGTTTCAGTAACATTGAAGGTTTTAAATGACAACCACTGTGCTCTTGACAAGAAGTTACATTGTGTGTCTGTCTTTAATGATTCGTCGAAGGCATTTGACACCTTGGACCGTGCTGTGTTAGTGCAAAGATTAAAATGTTGTGGGATTACTGGTCATGCTCTAGATTGGTTTATAAATTACCTAATCAAATCGCAAACAACGTGTGATGGCGGATGGTTGTAAAGCTGTGTCGATAGATTTGTGCTCAGGTGTTCCGCAAGGTTCTATTTTGGGCCCACTGTTGTTCATTTTGTATATCGACAACATTGGGGATCTTATTGAAACAGCGGATGTTAATTTTTATGGAGGTACTGTTCTTTATTCAAGTAGTAGTGGTTTATCTTTAGCTTTTGAAAATTTCCAAAGAGTATTTAACATCATACAACAGAATCTGTATGATTTAAAGCTGGTCCTAAATTTGGGTAAAACAAAATTTTTGGTATTTTCAAATGCCAGGCATGTTTCTAAACATGTCATTGCTACATTGGCTGGACAAAGTATAAGTCAAAGTGAACAAATATCTGGGTGTGTGGGCTGATAATAAGCTGAGCTTCACTGTGCATGCTTATTTTATTTCACCTTTATTTAACCAGGTAGGCTAGTTGAGAACAAGATCTCATTTGCAACTGCGACCTGGCCAAGATAAAGCGTAGCAATTCGACACATACAACAACACAGAGTTACACATGGAATAAACAAAACATACAGTCAATAATACAGTAGAACAAAAGAAAACAAAAAGTCTATATACAGTGAGTGCAAATGAGGTAAATTAAGGAAATAAATAGGCCATGGTGGCGAAGTAATTACATTATAGCAATTAAACACTGGAATGGTAGATTGGCAGAAGATGAATGTGCAGGTAGAGATACTGGGGTGCAAAGGAGCAAAATAAATAAATACCAGTATGGGGATGAGGTAGGTAGATAGATGGGCTATATACAGGTGCAGTGATCTGTAAGCTGCTCTGACAGCTGGAGCTTAAAGCTAGTGAGGGAGATGTGAGTCTCCAGCTTCAGAGATTTTTGCAATTCGTTCCAGTCATGAGCAGCAGAGAACTGGAAGGAAAGACGACCAAAGGTGGAATTGGCTTTGGGGGTGACCAGTGCTGGAGTGCGTGCTACGAGTGGGTGCTGCTCGGGTGACCAGTGTGCTCAGATAAGGCGGGGCTTTACCTAGCAGAGACTTGTAGATAACCTGTAGCCAGTGGATTTGGCGACGAGTATGAAGCGAGGGCCAACCAACGAGAGCGTACAGGTCGCAATGGTGGGTAGTGTATGGGGCTTTGGTGACAAAACAGATGGCACAGTGATAGACTGCATCCAGTTTGTTGAGTAGAGTGTTGTAGGATATTGTATAGATGACATCACCGCATGTAGAGAACTTGATAAAGAAGCTAAAGCTGAGAAAAGTTTTTATTACCGGTATGAGGCTTGTTTTTCTTTGGAGGCCAGGAAGGAGCTGGTATGATGTACATTACTGGCAGATTTGGATTCTAGTGATATTATATATATACAGTTGAAGTCGGAAGTTTACATACACCTTAGCTAATTACATTTAAACTCAGTTTTCACAATTAATTACATTTAAAAAGTCCCCGTCTTAGGATCACCACTTAATTTTAAGAATGTGAAACGTCAGAATAATAGTAGAGAGAATGATTTATTTTAGGTTTTATTTATTTCATCACATTCCCAGTGGGTCAGAAAGTTTCCATATTCTAATTTAGTATTTGGTAGCATTGCCTTTAAATTGTATAACTTGGGTCAAACATTTTGGGTAGCCTTCAACAAGCGTCCCACAATATGTTGGGTGAATTTTGGCCCATTCCTCCTGACAGAGCTGGAGTAATTGAGTCAGGTTTGTAGGCCTCCTTGCTCACACACACTTTTTCAGTTCTGCCCACAGGTTTTATATGGGATTGAGGTCAGGGCTTGGTGATGGCCACTCCAATACCTTGACTTCGTTGTCCGTAAGCCATTTTGCCACACCTTTGGAAGTATGCTTGGCGTCATTATCCATTTGGAAGACCCATTTGCGACCAAGCTTTAACTTCCTGACTGATGTCTTGAGATGTTGCTTCAGTATATCCACATAATTTTCCTTTCCTCATGATGCCATCTATGTTGTGAAGTCCCTCCTGCAGCAAAGCACCCCCACAACATGATGCTGCCACCCCCGTGCTTCACGATTAAGATGATGTTGGCGGTTTTGGAGCAGTGGCTTCTTCCTTGCTGAGCGGCCTTTCAGGTTATGTCGATATAGGACTCAATTTACTGTTGATATAGATACTTCTGTACCCGTTTCCTCCAGCAACTTCACAGGGTCCTTTGCTTTTGTTCTGGGATTGATTTGCACTTTTCACACCAAAGTACGTTCATCTCTAGGAGACCGAACGCGTCTCCTTCCTGAGCAGTATGACGGCTGCGTGGTCCCATGGTGTTTATACTTGCGTACTATTGTTTCGACAGATGAATGTGGTAACTTCAGGCATTTGGAAATTACTCCCAAGACTGAACAAGACTTGTGGAGGTCTACAAAAACATTTGAGGTCCTGGGTGATTTCTTTTAATTTTTCATGATGTCAAGCTAAGAGGCACTGAGTTTGAAAGTAGCCCTTGAAATACATCCACAGGTACATCTCCAATTGACTCAAATGATGTCAATTAGCCTGTCAGTAGCTTCTAAAGCCATGACATAATTTTCTGGAATTTTTCAGGCTGTTTAAAGGCACAGTCAACTTAGTGTATGTAAACTTTTGACCCACTGGAATTGTGATAGTGAAATAGTCTGTCTGTAAACAATTGTTGGAAAAAGTACTTGTGTCATGCACAAGGTAGATGTCATTAACTTTTTATGGCTGCAGGGGCAGTATTGAGTAGCTTGGATGAAAAGGTGCCAATTGTAAACGGCCAGCTCTTCAGTCTCAGTTGCTAATACATGCATATTATTAGTAGTATTGGAAAGAAAACACTCTAAAGTTTCCAAAACTGTCAAAATATTGTCTGTGAGTATAACATGACTGATATCGCAGGCGAAACCCCAAAGAAAATCTAAACAGGAAGTGGCTTCTATTTTGAAAACTCCATGTTCCATAGCCTCCCTTTGATGGATTTAAAGGGATATGAACCAGATTCCCTTTCCTATCGCTTCCTCAAGGTGTCAACAGTCTTCAGACATAGTTTCAGCCTTTTATTTTGAAAAATTAGCCAGAACGATAACATGGCGTCAAGTGGTCACATGAGTTTGGATAGGTATTGCTTTTCCCTCTCCTACTGTGAAAGACATTTGCGGTTGATATATTATCGATTATATATTTTAAAAACAACCTGAGGATTGATTATAAAAAAACGTTTGACATGTTTCTCAAATCAAATCAAATTGTATTTGTCACATACACATGGTTAGCAGATGTTAATGCGAGTGTAGCGAAATGCTTGTGCTTCTAGTTCCGACAATGCAGTAATAACCAACAAGTAATCTAGCTAACAATTCCAAAACTACTACCTTATACACACAAGTGTAAGGGGATAAAGAATATGTACATAAAGATATATGAATGAGTGATGGTACAGAGCGGCATAGGCAAGATACAGTAGATGGTATTGAGTGCAGTATATACATATGAGATGAGTATGTAAACAAAGTGGCATAGTTAAAGTGGCACATGTATTACATAAAGATGCAGTAGATGATATAGAGTACAGTATATACAGTGCCTTGCGAAAGTATTCGGCCCCCTTGAACTTTGCGACCTTTTGCCACATTTCAGGCTTCAAACATAAAGATATAAAACTGTATTTTATTGTGAAGAATCAACAACAAGTGGGACACAATCATGAAGTGGAACGACATTTATTGGATATTTCAAACTTTTTTAACAAATCAAAAACTGAAAAATTGGGCGTGCAAAATTATATATATATATGCTGGCCTTAACCACTACCCTGAGAGCACTTGATTCAGTGTATCATGCATTCCTCAGGTTCATTACAAATCAAAAACGTCTAACACATCATTATGACATCATCATTATGACATCACTGATTTATAAGGCCAGCCATTTTCTCTGCAGTTGGCTGGTCCCATTCTCATTTACTTCTAACAGTACCAAAAATTAGAACAGGTCATAGTATAAATAGTTTTAGTTACTCAGCCTTTGTGGTCCTGGAATTCTCTCCTGAACATTTAAAAATGTTATGATCTAGTTTTGTTGGTGGAGTTTAAACACTTGATGGATGTATTTAATCATAGACGAGTGTAATTGTCTTTAGAACAGCTGTTTTTTAATGTAATTGTTGTACTGTATTGTATGTGTGTTTATAGTTTTTTTGTCTGAAACATTGTTCCACCTGCTGCTATTGGACAAAGTCTCTCTAGAAAAAGAAATGTTATCTCAATGAGAGAAAACCTGTATAAATAAAGGTTACATTAAAAAAATATGCCATAATAGTTTCTGTATGTGAACTGTACATCCAATTACAAAAAATACCTTGTTCAGTAATCATCTCACCTGTTAGTTGGTGGTGAACTATGTGGCCATTGAGGGCAGCAGTGTCGATCAGATGGAAAAATATCTTCTTATATCACTTGGTCATTTTTCGAGTGCATTCCACAAAGCTGTTTAGCATGTCTGCCTTTTCCACTGCCCCCATTTTGAGGTTATAGTAAAGCCCACAGTCTGGTTTGATTTCTCTCTCTTCCATCAGATGGTCCACCGTTCCTGTGGCCGAGATGGTTGCTGTATGGACAGTGGAGAGGACATGGATGTCTCGTTTGTCATGCCACTTTACTGCCAGCTGTTGACCGTTCTCCTTGAACTCCACCTACCCTCTCTTCATCTTCCTGCATCCAAATTCCTGTTCGACCTGACTGTGCCACAAGCCCCTGTGCTGCTGGAGAGCAGATGCTGGAAGAGTGTGGGACTGCTGTAACAATTGTCCGCATACAAAGTGTGTCCCTTGCTGAGATGAGGAGCCAGCATGGTCATCACCACGGACCCGGACACCCCAAGCCCCTCATAATGTTTTCTGTTAGTGGTGGACCCTGTGTAAACTATAATGTCCTGGACAAATCCTGTCTTCACGTCACACATGACAAAGAACTTGACCCCAAACCTGTGCCTTTTGGAGGGAGTATATTGACAGAACGCCAGCCTACCTTTCCATAACATCAGGGATTAATCAATGTAATCCTTGTATGGCACAAAGACCTGACCAAATGCTGATATGAGGCTGGTAAGAAAATGTCTTATTTTGTATAACGGGTCATTTAGGATGGCAGTAGCATTGTTGACGAAATGCAGGCATCGCAGCAGTACTAGGTAGCAGTCTTGGGAAAAGAGGGTGGCAAATAAGGGAGTTGCAAACATATGATCTGGGCTCCAGAATTCTCTTAGGGAGTTCTTCTTTACTATCCCCATGAAAAGGACTGTCATACGGAAGGTATACATTTCACTAGTTGTGATTGTCACCCGTTTATCGAGTTTCCCCCTCACTTCTGTCTCTCTCTTCTCCCATAGCTCCAAGGCATAGCGATTGATCTCCTCTACTAAGTCTCCCACCAGCTCCTCTGTCAGAAACAACTTGTAGCACTCTGCCTCAGGTGGAATTGGAAAGGGGCGTTGCACTCCAGACTGGGACTCATCAAAGCAAACCGTAGGGCAGGAGGGGTGAAATGGCTGGCGGCCTTCCAGGTACCACAGAACTCCTGTACTTTATCCACTGTCGGTCTGCCTCCATCACCACCAGCATCTTCAAAGGGACCGGGGACTTCATCAATGGACAAGGATTCCTCAGATTCAGGGTTCTCAAAGGTTGGGGGGCAGCTCCTCACTGTCAGAATCTGATTCCTGACTTTCATACTCAGATTCATTGTCAGAATTTAAAACAGCTCTAGAATTTCCACATTTGTGCATTGTCTCCTGAAAGACATTGCTAATGCAACCTCACTAGTTACATACAACAACAGTGAATGGCTCAGAGTGGGAGTGAGAGGTTACGTGATTGACTGCCAGCACATGGCCCCTGTATCAATCAATCACTATCAGAAAATGTTTTGTGTGGTAATTATTTATATATTCATTGTTTTATTCACGTTTTCAAGTACTATTGACAAATCATGCATTACAATTATTGCGCAGATTGTAATGGGCACATATTATGTGTGTAAAATGTTGAAGGTTGTACTGATTATGATGAGGTAAGCTAATTCCAGATATGTGTGGAGCCATGTTTGTTGACGTAAAATGCATTCTGGGTGTCACGTAATCGTCTGTCAGACCAAAGATGTTATAACAAAATGAGGTGAGTAAGGGTTCACTCATTTTTTGATAACTTCCAGAACTGAATGGCGGGATGTGAATGATGGTAGACGACACACCCGCTTCAACATGCATACTATAAACAGAACAAACTCGTCTTGTCTTGGTTTCTGTGAGAGGAAAAAGCATGGTTGCACGCAGAAACTACCCTTAGTTCGATTACTTTCGATTTCTAGAAAGTGTTTAACTCAGTTATTTCGATAAATGATGAGCTCACCCATAATGTGATTATGAATTACCGAATAGAAATTACTATTATAATTATTCAAACCTCTAATCCAAGATGGCGTAGCAGTCAGACGTCTTGTCCTGTCGTGTCCCTTGTATATATCGTTTTTTACATATTTTTCTTTGCATATCTTTTAAAATATTTTGCTAAACCTCAACATCTAAATACTCTCCTGCAACCCACCTCACCCAATGTAGCGCGTATCTGCTTTTTTTTCTAAAGTATTTATATTTACTTCGGATCTGGAACCCCTCAACTGAAGCTAACCAGCTAACTACCAGCTAGCAAACCATTGCTAGTGGTCATCAGCTAACCTTTAGCTCGGAAAGCTCTCGCCAGTTCGAACAACGCGACTCTAACCAGAGCATAACGGACCTATTATTTTTATCCCTGGATTCCCACCGCAAACGGAACATTTTCATCTGGATCTTCACAACTAGCTAACCGCAACCCCGGATGACTACTCCTGGCTAGCCCGGCCAGAGCTCCTGTGCTACCACCGAAGCATACTCCTGGGCTATAATATCCAGACCCACGACCGGTCTATCGATGTCCCCGCATGAAGAGGCATAAACAGACTTAACCCCATCGCGACGTCCCCCAAAGGCTAACTTTCTAGCTAATTTGGCCTGCTAACTGCTAGCCTGCCCCTGTCTACTAACTGCTAGCTTGTTTAGCCCCGGTCTGCTAACTGCTAGCTTGTTTAGCCCCTGCCTACTGCTTGTTAGCACAGGCCTGCTAACTGTCTGAATCGCCGTGTCCCCAGCCAGCCCAACCACTCACTGGACCCATATTTATTTTCAATCTCTATTCGATTTTTAATTAGATTATACCTTCCAGTAACCTGCCTCACCCAATGTGATGTGGAATCACTATTATTTTTAATTTTTAGAACACATTCAAGAACCTCCAGAAGCTAACCAGCTAACTAGCTACATGCTATTTAGTCATTGTTAGCGGCTTTTACCTTCTGCACAGCCAGCCAGTTTTTATTTATTTTTTAGCCTGGATAATATTCGACAGTCTACCAGTATCGAGCTGTCTCTCCACAACAACGCCGGATTCCTACCGTAATCCCTGGACCACTACTTCTGATCTTCACAGCTAGCTTGCATGCAGTACCGAAGCTATCCCTGAGGCCCACTTCCCGGCCTACTCAGCTGTTCACCCGAACCACACTCATATGTGGCTAGAGCCCAATACTCCACCGGATCCTTGCTGTAAACTCTGGACCTTGGCTAACACCACTGCCATGAAGCTAGCACCAGTTAGCCGTGAGCCAGGCACATCTCCCTACCAACCCCGGGCTACTAACTTTAAACGCTGTGTCGCTAGCGTAGTGGCGGCTTCCCTGTCCCATCTACTGCTGCCCCCTGGACAGTGTGATCAATTGGCTACATAGCTGATGCCTGCTGGACACTGTGATCTCTTGGCTACATAGCTGATGCCTTCTGGACTGTCCATTAATCACGGTACTCTGTTTGTTTATGTTTTTATCTGTCGGCCCCAGCCGCACTCAGGCTCTGTGTGTAGTTAATCCGACCCTCTCTGCCTAGTCAACTCCATTTTACCTGCTGTTGTTGTCTCACCTGCCATTTTAGCTAGCTCTCCCAATCAACACCTGCGATTACTGTATGCCAAGCTGTATGTCTCTCTCAAATGTCAATATGCCTTGTATACTGTTGCTCAGGTTAGTTATCATTGTTTTAGTTTACAATGGAGCCCCTAGTTCCACTCTTCATACCTCTGATACCTCCTTTGTCCCACCTCCCACACGTGCGGTGACCTCACCCATTACAACCAGCATGTCCAGAGATACAACCTCTCTTATCATCACCCAGTGCCTGGGCTTACCTTCGCTGTACCCGCACCCCACCATACCCCTTTCTGCGCATTATGCCCTGAATATATTCTACCATGCCCAGAAATCTGCTCCTTTTATTCTTTGTCCCCAACGCTCTAGGCGACCAGTTTTGATAGCCTTTAGCCGCTCCTCTGTTCCGCGGGTGATGTGGAGGTAAACCCAGGCACCCTCATTTGTTGACTTCTGTGATCGAAAAAGCCTTGGTTTTATGCATGTCAACATCAGAAGCCTCCTCCCTAAGTTTGTTTTACTCACTGCTTTAGCACACTCTGCTAACCCTGATGTCCTTGCCGTGTCTGAATCCTGGCTTCGGAAGTCCACCAAAAATTCGGAGATTTCCAAACCCAACTATAACATTTTCCGTCAAGATAGAACTGCCAAAGGGGGAGGAGTTGCAGTCTACTGCACAGATAGCCTGCAAAATAATGTCATACTTTCCAGGTCCATACCCAAACAGTTCGAACTACTAATTTTAAAAATTACTCTCTCCAGAAATAAGTCTCTCTGTTGCCGCCTGCTACCGACCCCCCTCAGCTCCCAGCTGTGCCCTGAACACCATTTGTGAATTGATCGCCCCCATCTAGCTTCAGAGTTTGTTCTGTTAGGTGACCTAAACTGGGATATGCTAAACTGGACACCCCGGCAGTCCTACAATCTAAGGTAGATGCCCTCAATCTCACTCAAATCATCAAGGAACCCACCAGGTACAACCCTAAATCTGTAAACAAGGGCACCCTCATAGAAGTCATCCTGACCAACTGGCCCTCCAAATACACCTCCGTTGTCTTCAACCAGGATCGCAGCGATCACTGCCCCATTGCCTGTATCCGCTACGGATCCGCAGTCAAACGACCACCCCCCATCACTGTCAAACGCTCCCTAAAACACTTCTGCAAGCAGGCCTTTCTAATCAACCTGGCCCGGGTATCCTGGAAGGATATTGACCTCATTCCGTCAGTTGAGGATGCCTGGTCATTCTTTAAAAGTAACTTCCTCACCATTTTAAATAAGCATGCTCTGTTCAAAAAATGCAGAACTAAGAACAGATCGACCAGCACAAAAAACATCCTGTGGCGGACTGCAATAGTATCGGGAAGTCAGGAACCAATACACGCAGTCAGTCAGGAAAGCAAAGGCCAGCTTCTTCAGGCAGAAATTTGCATCCTGTAGCTCTAACTCCCAAAAGTTCTGGGACACTGTAAAGTCCATGGAGAACAAGAGCACCTCCTCCCAGCTGCCCACTGCATTGAGGCTAGGTAACACAGTCACCACCGATAAATCCATGATTATCGAAAACTTCAACAAGCATTTCTCAACGTCTGGCCATGCCTTCCTCCTGGCTACTCCAACCTCGGCCAACAGCTGGCCAAGGCTTTCGACTCTGTCAATCACCATATTCTTATCGGCAGACTCAGTAGCCTCGGTTTTTCTAATGACTGCCTTGCCTGGTTCACCAACTACTTTGCAGACAGAGTTCAGTGTGTCAAATCGGAGGGCATTTTGTCCGGTCCTCTGGCAGTCTCTATGGGGGTGCCACAGGGTTCAATTCTCGGGCCGACTCTTTTCTCTATATATATATATATCAATGATGTTGCTCTTGCTGCGGGCGATTCCCTGATCCACCTCTACGCAGACGACACCATTCTGTATACTTCCGGCCCTTCCTTGGACACTGTGCTATCTAACTTCCAAACGAGCTTCAATGCCATACACACTCCTTCCGTGGCCTCCAACTGCTCTTAAACGCTAGTAAAACCAAATGCATGCTTTTCAACCGTTCACTGCCTGCACCCGCACGCCCGACTAGCATCACCACCCTGAATGGTTCCGACCTAGAATATGTGCACATCTATAAGTACCTAGGTGTCTGGCTAGACTGTAAACTCTCGTTCCAGACTCATATCAAACATCTCCAATCTAAAATCAAATCTAGAGTCGGCTTTCTATTCCGCAACAAAGCCTCCTTCACTCACGCCGCCAAACTTACCCTAGTAAAACTGACTATCCTACCGATCCTCGACTTCGGCGATGTCATCTACAAAATAGCTTCCAATACTCTACTCAGCAAACTGGATGCAGTTTATCACAGTGCCATCCGTTTTGTTACTAAAGCACCTTATACCACCCACCACTGCTCTAGTCGGCTGGCCCTCGCTACATATTTGTCGCCAGACCCACTGGCTCCAGGTCATCTACAAGTCCATGCTAGGTAAAGCTCTGCCTTATCTCAGTTCACTGGTCACGATGGCAACACCCACCCGTAGCACACGCTCCAGCATGTGTATCTCACTGATCACCCCTAAAGCCAACACCTCATTTGGCCGCCTTTCGTTCCAGTTCTCTGCTGCCTGTGACTGGAACGAATTGCAAAAATCGCTGAAGTTGGAGACTTTTATCTCCCTCACCAACTTCAAACATCTGCTATCTGAGCAGCTAACCAATCGCTGCAGCTGTAAATAGCCCACCCAATTTTACCTACCTCATCCCCATACTGTTTATATTTATTTACACTTTTGCACACCAGTATCGATACCTGTACATGACCATCTGATCATTTATCACTCCGCTGTTAATCTGTAAAATTGTAATTATTCGCCTACCTCCTCATGCCTTTTGCACACAATGTATATAGACTCTATTTTTTTGTACTGTGTTATTGACTTGTTAATTGTTTACTCCATGTGTAACTCTGTGTTGTCTGTTCACACTGCTATGCTTTATCTTGGCCAGGTCGCAGTTGCAAATGAGAACTTGTTCTCAACTAGCCTACCTGGTAAATGAAGGTGAAAATAAAAATAAAATAAAAAATAGTTCCTGTCAACTGAGAGTTATACAAATATGACCGCATGTGTTACATCAATCTTTCCTCAGTTAGCCTTAGGACAAATGTAGCCTACATTTTTTGGATGATTGTGTTATGAATAGCGTGCCCAGATACTTCTGTGAATGTCTGAACATTGCATTCAAAAATAAACTGCTCACATTCTGGACAACTTTGTAAGGACTGCGTTTGTGCAAAATGTTTCTGAATAAAGTGTGGCTTCATTTGAAACTGGCCGTTCTAAATGAGCATTCTAATCACACCGGTTTTATCATACTCTACAGGGACCACTGTAGAATGATCACACCTGTGTGTTAGTATGTGTGAAAAGGTTAATCACATCACGGATGAGCTCACCATTGATCGAAATAATTGAGGAAAACACTTTCTAGAAAGTAATCTGATGATGGGTAGCTTGTGTGCTCAATCAACCAAAGATAATGAGAGGAGACAAGATGAGTTTGGTCTGTTTATAGTATGCATGTTGAAGGGGGTGCACAGTCTTCCAATTCTTGCAAGACTGTGCAAATATATGCATACTTGTTCTGCGCAAACATGAGTGAAGTGCAGTGGGCTCTCCTCGGCTCAGTAAACCCTAAAACATAAATTGTTCGGAACAGTGAACCCGGCTACTTCTATGTGAATTAATAAGGAGGCGGAACCCATCTTATTTCAAACGGTTGTTAGAAAATACAACTTGTTAGAAAATAATTTGAAATTGACAAGTTGAAACATAGCCTATAGATAATTAGCAGGCAGGAACAGTGAGTGCATTCTGACATCATGTGCATAAAACAACTCGCTAGGGCAACCGTTAGAGATATTTGGATCTCACCTGTGAAAAAGATAAGATGGAGTTGTCAAGGGATGTAATTTTGATTTAACAGGAGGTGTTTTTTTAATGCATGAATCACGATGTGAATCATGTGTCCAAAGGGGGAATTACCAGTCCCCTGAGGCATTTTGGTAAATTTGCAAATAGATTTTGTTCACATGGCTGCATGTAAAAGGAAAAAGGAGTTGTTGGTAACGGTTGAAAGTACTCCACCGGTTGACGTTTTACCCACCTCGAGGTATATATGGGGTGATCGAGTGATATATGGCTTTGTTTGTTCTGTTTCTGTTTTGCTTCAATAGCAAATCTCACCAGATTGGGTTTGCTGAATGGCTGAGATTTCTCACTAACTCTGCAGTGAGATAGACTAGATGAGAGGGAGTAAAAGCCAGTTTGGAAAAAAATGGTTTCAAATGTGTATTGTTATTCTCTTTGATTTAGAAATCTGAATTAAGAATATGGGTCGCAGTAATAATTTGTCATTAGTCATACAGTAAATCATTTGTCTGGATTTCTTGAATCATAAATGCCCTAAACTAAACTGTTGTCCTGGTCCGTCCTCTCTCAAGGCTATGGCGCAAGTGACCACCGATGGTATCTATATGTATGGAAGGGATAATTTCGCAGAGAACAGTGTGAACCTCAACCCCCTCTGACCGGCTGAAGTAATGGCAAAAATGGCGTTCAGTATGGTCTTTCACCACTTCTACTGTGAGACCTGAGTCAGAGGAAGAAACCTGTACACAGCATCCAGTCGAAGCTATCAACTGCCTTTTCTCTCATGCCTTTTCTCTAAATAGTGCGACATGAGTCCACGTGGAGGGAGCATGGAGAGAGAGATCAATTCCAAACTCCTCTAATGCTGCTTGTATAACTGGTTGGCAAGTGGACAAGACATAATAGGTGGTAAAGGTGGAGGCGGCTCAGATGAGACATTAGCATGTTGGGGAAAATCTGATTATTCCTCAGACATCGAAATTGGGACATTATCATTGGCCATCCACTTTGAACATGTGTGCCATTGGGAAGACGAACTGTGAGACCACGCCAGAAGAATGAGTGCCGGTCATCTGGGGCCATAATTGATTTGTTAAATAAATGGTTTATTTTGGGTATGAAGTTGATTTTGGAGGTCTACACACTGCAACATGTATAGACATTTAGACTAAGAATGCATTGAGACACTGACATGTAATTACAACCGTGATGAGAAAGTTAATGCCAGAATTATGTATAACTATACTAACTATATTCGTGTAAATAAACATTCTGCTAGTGTCGATGTGTGCTAAGTTGAGGGTTGTAACTTTGAGTGATATAACCAACATGAATCACTGAGCAATGTCATTCTGAATTTGGGTTGGGTAATTAATTGGGTTTTAGTTATGTTTTAGAAACAAATACTTGTTCTCCCCACTGTATATATAGTGGGGCAAAAAAAGTATTTAGTCAGCCACCAATTGTGCAAGTTCTCCTACTTAAAAAGATGAGAGGCCTGTACATTTTCATCATAGGTACACTTCAACTATGACAGACAAAATGAGAAAACAAAATCCAGAAAATCACATTGTGGGATTTTTGTATTAATTATTTGGTCAATAACAAGTTTATCTCAATACCTTGTTATATACCCTTTGTTAGCAATGACAGAGGTCAAACGTTTTCTGTAAGTCTTCACAAGGTTTTCACACACGGTTGCTGGTACTTTGGCCCATTCCTCCATGCAGATCTCCTCTAGAGCAGTGATGTTTTGGGGCTGTTGCTGGGCAACACGGACTTTCAACTCCCTCCATAGATTTTCTATGGGGTTGAGATCTGGAGACTGGCTAGGCCACTCCAGGACCTTGAAATGCTTCTTACGAAGCCACTCCTTCATTGCCCGGGCGGTGTGTTTGCGATCATTGTCACGCTGAAAGACCAGGCCACGTTTCATCTTCAATGCCTTTGCTGATGGAAGGAGGTTTTCACTCAAAATCTCACGATACATGGCTCCATTCATTCTTTCCTTTACACGGATCAGTCGTTCTGGTCTTTTTGCAGAAAAACAGCCCCAAAGCATGATGTTTCCACCCCCATGCTTCACAGTAGGTATGGTGTTCTTGTTTACGTTTTTTTTTATCTCAGGAAACCACACAAATCCTATGTTTTAGACAAACATTGTTGCTCATGCTGTGCCCTTTTCTGTCCAATTATGTAGGAGACCATTTTTTGACTCAGGAGCACCCCCAGAGTCAAAAGCTCTGTACAGCATCTTTAAAACTTCTTAGGGCTGCAATCCCGTTAACGGGATGATATGACAACAGCCAGAGAAAGTGCAGGGTGCCAAATTCAATTAAAATTCCTCAAACATACATGTATCTTAAACCGTTTTTAAGGTAATCTTGTTGTTAATCCCACCACAGTGTCCGATTTCAAATAGGCTTTACAGTGAAAGCACCACAAAGCCAATGAAAAACACAGCCATTTTTCCAGCCAACTAATATGCAAATATCCAATAATAATATGCATATATTAGCAACTGAGACTGAGGAGGAGGCAGTTTACTCTGGGCACCTTTCATCCAAGCTACTCAATACTGTCCCTGCAGCCATAAGAAGTTTTACTTAAGACCTTCCAGGACTGGTTTGTTACAGAAATCCACAGCTCTGACCTGACAAAAAAAACTGTCTGATTTTGAAATGATTGAGGGAGCATCATGTTGCTAGAGTCACCTCACTGATCCATTTAATTTTCACTTCCAGAGTGTCCTCCATTTTTCAGTTCAATGACTTTCAGAATGGATGGCTAAGGAGATGACAACCTTGGCAATATGTTCTACATTTCCAGGCCATATCTGAGGCTGGAACAGGGGAATGGCAATTGTGTATCCAGGGTTTGGGTGTCAGAAAATATAAAAATTCCTCTTACCCCTGGACTCTTCCCGTGTCCCAGAAAAACAAACACTTATGGTCACAATTCTATCACAGAAATAAGCACACAGACACGTACCCTTACAAACTAACACCTGTAAGAGAAACGTGTGATTTTCAGACACACAAACACACATATGAACAAATCACACGAGTCAGACACTGACTTTTAACATTGCATTTTTCACATGACTCAGATGCATGGTTTCCCAATATTTGACATCTGCTTTTGTAACTGGCGGGATTAGAGTTTGGGTCTACCACAGGAGAAGCCAATGTCTTGACTATTACCCATTAGACCAACACTGGGTTTCTCTTCCAATTTAGAATTTGATCAAATTGAGCTTGAGATTTTTTTATATAGAAAGCCTTACAAAATATTGATGTCTTGGTTTCATCCAAAGTAACAGCAAAATCAGGTAAATTGATAAAGCACACTTTCTTTAACCTCAATGTGAACTTTTTACATTGCATTCTTGTTTTTAGCCATAGAGATGAAGTATTTGGGATGTTTTCATTGTATACTGAACGCTTTCAGATGATTAATTACTGAAAAAAATAATTGTGCACTAAAATTACAAAAAGTTAACTGATTAACTCTGTCAGCCCTAATACAAAATCATGTTTTGTTAAGTATTTTTTACATTAATTATAAAAGCAAACACATTTTCAAATACATTAGAAGATTTTAGGCCTGTGTATTAAATGTAACAAAAACCAATGGACAGCTGACAATAACAGAAGCAAAAAATTGCTAGCTATCAGTAAGCTAGCTAGCGGTTAACAATTAGCATGCAACCATTAGATACATTTCATAACAAATTACCTTTTAAATTGCATTTTATTAGTGTGGTTTAAATGTAAATACAGTCAATATGAGCCCTTTTTAAAAAATTAAAACAATTTAGTAGTGAAAACATTTCGCGGAAATATAAAATCATCCAAAACAAAATCATTGTTCTCATTGACTTGCATCATCTACTAAGCATGGCAAATGGGAAAATCTCAGTTTCTCTCATGTCGAAACAATTAAATAATACTATAATATTATAATCAAAATGACCAGAAAACTCACAGTTCAGTTAACATGTTGGGGCCATACTTGCAACCATTTAAATGTAAACATTTTCTCTTGCTCAAACTGCATATCAGCCAATTAAAATAGTACATTTACTTGCAGAATAAGGGACAGTATGCTAAATTGTAGCTGGTCCCATCACATTATCCCTATGCTAACTTCACCAGCTGGTAGAGATTATATCCTGGAATATATTCTTCATCAGCCAATTACAAATGTTGACATAGATGGATGTAAACAAATGCTTTTTCATAAGAGAATCATTAACGAAGTCAGGCACTCTCATTATCATCCTACACATGGCAGTATTGCATTAAAATTGTTAGTAATTTTAAAGAAGTGTATCATGAGACCGGACTTGAACCCACGTTGGTGATCAACACTAGAGGAATGTTTCTCATTTATCATTCAACAGTTCACCTGTCAATCAATTGATTAATGCATTCTACTGCACGCTGTAGATCTATTAATAAGGTAGTAACAATACTGTTCAGTGCTTCAGCGCGTGTTCATTGTCATATTGAAAACTGCAAATAATACTTAAATGTGCAAAACTTTGGAAAATAAAACGAGAAATTCAAAAGCAAAGACTGTTTAGCATGCACATCATCTACAGCATGTCATTGGTTGCCGCGTTGCTCAAGTGGGTTTTAAGATTACAATTTTCTAATCGTTATCAATTCCTTCAGATCTTCTTTTTCACTGTGCTCATCACTCTGTCTCTCCTGTGCAACTATTTGCAATGCATCAGTGCAACAATGTTATCATAACCGGCCATATTTATCACACCAACACACCTTCTCAACTTTCCCCGACAGTTCATTTGGCCTATGCTGGTTGTCTGTTTTACATTGTGCAAGCCTGCTTCTTTGCTCAAAAAGGTTATTAGGCCTTACATTTAAAAAATGTAGCCTTTCGCAGCCTAAATCTTGTCCTGGGATTTCACGAGAAGAAGAATAGCCTATTGTGCACGGGAACAGCTGGGAGAGAGACGCTAGAGATGTGTAGCCGAAGTAAGAGAAGTTAAATAAACTCAGCAAAAAAAGAAAGGTCCTCTCACTGTCAACTGTGTTTATTTTCAGCAAACTTAACTAAATATTTGTATAAAATGAACAAGACTCATCAACTGAGACATAAACTAAACAAGTTCCACAGACATGTGACTAACAGAAATGGAATAATGTGTCCTTGAACGAAGGGGGTGTCAAAATCAAAAGTAACAGTCCGTATCTGGTGTGGCCACCAGCTGCATTAACCTTTTGTGACTAGGGGGCAGTATTTTCATTTTTGGATAAAAAAAGTTCCCATTTTAAACGGGATATTTTGTCACAAAAAGATGCTTGACTATGCATATAATTGACAGCTTCGGATAGAAAACACTCTAACGTTTCCAAAACTGCAAAGATATTGTCTGTGAGTGCAACAGAACTAATGTTACAGGCGAAACCCAGATAAAAATCCAATCAGGAAGTGCCCCCTATTTTGAAAGCGTTGCATGGCTGTGAATGGGCTACGAATGAGCTTACGCTTTCTACGTATTCACCAAGGTGTCTACAGCATTGTGACGTCTTTTTACGCATTTATGTTGAAGAATAGCCGTAAGGGACCACATTGAGCAAGTGGTCACATGATGGCTCCCGCAGAAATTCTTGCGTAAAGTACAGAAGTAGCCATTTTTCCAATCGCTTCTAATGAGAAACCAATTGTCCCGATGGATATATTATCGAATAGATATGTGAAAAACACCTTGAGGATTGATTCTAAACAACGTTTGCGATGTTTCTGTCGATATTATGGAGCTAATTTGCGACCATTTTCCGGTCGATTTCTCAGCCAAACGTGAAGAACAAACGGGAGCTATTTCGCCAACAAAAATAATATTTTTGGAAAAAAGGAACATTTGCTATCCAACTGGGAGTCTCCTGAGTGAAAACATCCGAAGTTCTTCAAAGGTAAATGATTTAATTTGATTGCTGCTAGCAGGGCATAATGCTATGCTATGATAAACTTACACAAATGCTTGTCTAGCATTGGATGTAAAGCATATTTTGAAAATCTGAGATGACAGTGTGATTAAGGCTAAGTTGTGTCTCAATATATTTCATTTGTGACTTTGATGAATAGGAAGATTTTCTAGGGATATTTATGTCCGCTGCGTTATGCTAATTAGTTTGAGGCGATGATTTACGCTCCCGGATCCGGGTTTGAGAGTCGCAAGGTACTGCAGTGCATCTCCTCCTCGTGGACTGCACCAGATTTGCCAGTTTTTGTTGTGAGATGTTACCCCACCTCACCCTCCGATCCAACAGGTCCCAGATGTGCTCAATGGGATTGAGATCCGGGCTCTTCGCTGGCCATGGCAGAACACTAATATTATTGTCTTGCAGGAAATCACGCACTGAACGAGTAGTATGCTGGTGGCATTGTCATGCTGGAAGGTCATGTCAGATTGAGCCTGCAGGACGGGTACCACATGAGGATGTCTTCCCTGCGATGACAGCAAGCTCAGTCTGATGATGCTGTGACACACCACCCCAGACCATAACTGACCCTCCACCACCATATCGATCCCGCTCCAGAGCACAGGCCTCAGAGTAACACTCATTTGACGATAAATGCGAATCCGACCATCACCCCTGGTGAGAAAAAAAAGTGACTCTTCAGTGAAGAGCACTTTTGCCAGCCCTGTCTGGTCCAGTGATCGTGAGTTTGTGCCCATAGGCGACGTTGTTGCCGGGGATGTCGGGTGAGGGCCTGCCTTACAACAGGCCTACAAGCCCTCAGTCCAGCCTCTCTCAGACTATTGCGGACAGTCTGAGCACTGATGGAGGGATTGTGCATTCCTGGTGTAACTCGGGCAGTTGTTTTTGCCATCCTGTACCTGTCCCGCAGTTGTGATATTCGGATGTACCGATCCTGTACAGGTGTTGTTACTCGTGGTCTGCCACTGCGAGGACGATCAGCTGTGCGTCCTGTCTCCTTGTAGGGCTGTCTTAGGCGCCTCACAGTACGGACATTGCAATTTATAGGTATATCATACACTACAGTAAAGTAATTCTGCTTTGAAAGTTAATAAACTTGTAACCTCACTTTTGAGAAAATGGACTAATAATTTTGGTACATACTGGAGAGCTCTTCTCTGTCTACACCCATTCAGCATAATTCACACCGTCTTAAGCTTTAGCCCCACCCATTTCCTTAAGGATGCACATATACTAAACAACCAAAGATTTCAAGACTAAAGGCTGGCTTATACTACGGGTGTGTTTGTAAATTTAATCTGTAGTTCCAGAGTGTGTTCTAGGCGTTCGTAAACTCTGAGCGTTCAGAGTGCACACTGGACGATCTGACCTAACAGCAGTCAAGCACCCAAGCTTGCTGGCTAATGTTAGCTAGCTTGCTAGCTACTTCCAGACATAAATGAGAGAAGAGCTCACTGACCATTTTACTCACCCTAGCAGAGCTGGTTAGGCTATTTTTATGTTATCCAGAGCGTTGGTGCCTACAACTGTGCTGCAGGCAAATATTTTATTACTATTTTTTGCCAACGTTTACTGACACCGGCCATACTTGACGGATGTTGAGCGTTTGTAGATTCGTCAGTTATTCTGCGAATTTACCAGCTACGTTTATCATAAACATTCTACTGAAATAGTTACTTGCAAAGTGGAGCCCTTTGTTTAGACATATAGCTAGCTAAACAATTAATAATCCCAACTCATAACGTTACTACCCTGCAGGAATCTGCAGGTAGATAACCAACCAGCTAGCTAAAATTAGGCTATAACTAGCAATGCAAATGGCTCTGAGATACGAATGATATTACTGCACAGATCATACATGTAACATTAGCTAGCTAACAGTACCTTTTAAATAGAAATTAAAACAACTTTCTGACTAAATTTGAAATGTGTAATATCTGAACATGTAGCTAGCTAGACTCTCTTACCTGTATACATGGATGGATGCTTCTCTTTCTGTCACAGATGCCATGGTAGCTCTTAGTTTGAAGATGTAATCCGGAGACAGGTATTTTATACAACAGCCTTCCGTGAATTCTCTTTTTGTACTCCGTCTGCATATTTGCAATCAAATGCCAGAATTGTCTACATCTCCTTAGCTATCATACGCTAATTCCACTGATTTCAAAACTAGGTCTTCCACAAAGTGGAGTGCAACAATTATGCAGTTCTACTACATGATATCTCTAAAATAAGCAGCATTAGAAAGGATTACGTCAACATAGTGACCAGCTCATACAATATGCAGAAGCGTGATACATGGCAGACCAATCTGAACTCATCTCTCAGCATGTCCAGCCCTCTCATTATCTCATGGCTATCGGGAAGGTTGCTCACTTTTTTTTTTTTTTTTTTTTTTTTTTTTTCAAATGGCGCTCCTGTGAAGTAGTGATTCATGACATGCACTTAGTTTTCTGAAACGAGTCATATATTTCAAACTGGCTTATCTAAACCAAAAAATAAAAACATTGCAGCCTGCAAGATGAAAATATCAGGGGGAAAAAACCCAAATTGGCTATGCATGGCCTGTCAGCAAGGAACTTGAAACACGGTATCAACTATTATCTTGGTCCAGCCTGATAAAATCAAATCATATTTGCCACGTGCCGAATACAGTGAAATGCTTACTTACAAGCCCTTAACACTTATTTTTCTAAACTGCATTGTTTGTTAAGTAAAAAATCAAAAATAACAAATACTTAAAGCAGCAGTAAAATAACAGTACCGAGGTTACATACACAGGGGGTCAATGTGCGGGAGCACAGGCAAGTTGAGGTAATATGTACATGCAGGTAGATTTAAAGTGACTATGCGTAGATAATAACCAGAGAGAAGCAGCAGCGTAAAAGAGGGAGTGGGGGGAGGGGACAATGCAAATAGTCTGGGTAGCTATGGCTTGGGGATAGAAGCTGTTAAGTAGCCTTTTGGAACTAGACTTGGAGCTCCGGCACTGCTGGCCGTGTGGTAGCAGAGAGAAAAGTTTATGACTAGGGTATCTGGAGTCTTTGACCATTTTTATGGCCTTCCACTGACACCGCCTGGTATAAAGGTCCTGGATGGCAGGAATCTTGGCCCAAGTGATATACTGCGCTGTACGCACTACCCTCTGTAGTGCCTTGCGGTCAGAGGCCGAGCAGTTGCCATACCAGGCAGTGATGCAACCAGTCAGGAAGCTCTGGATGGTGCAGCTGTAGAAACTTTTGAGGATCTGAGGACCCATGCCAAATCTTTTCAGTCCCTGAGGGGGAATAGGTTTTTGTTATGCCCTCTTCACGACTGTCTTCGTGTGTTTGGACCATGATAGTTTGTTGGTGATGTGGATACCAAGGAACTTGAAGCTCTCAACCTGCTCCACTACAGCCCCGTCGATGACAATGGGGGAGTGCTCGGTCCTCTGTTTCCTGAGGACCACAATCTTCTCAGTGCTAGCAAACTTGCAACATTGTATAAAATATTCGGTGCCCTCAGAGTTTCCCTGCTAGTGAGCTCCGGACAGACACAGCTGTAAACTATTTGCAGAAGGGATAAGAAGTAATCAGGTAGGCCTATTTTATGATGTTTCCACCGGATCAGAACATGACATTTTTTCCCCTTTCATGGCGAGTGGTATTTGAAAGGGCGAGAGCTGAAAAGATTTTTCAAATATGCTACCTTGAGGAAATATTGCCATTCTCAATGGATGTAAAAAATGACTTTGTTTACTTGCTGTTTGAGGTAAAGAAATAATTAATTTGAGAAGCTACACATTGACATTGAGTTAATGGTTAAAACCTCTTACAGCTCCCCAACTACTTTGTGCAATTTCCGCCTGAAGACATACCCAAATCTAACAGCCTGTAGCTCAGGCACAGAACCAAGGATATGCATACTCTTGGTACCATTTGAAAGAAAACACTCTGAAGTTTGTGTACATGTGAATTGATCGTAGGAGCATATAACACAATAGATTTAGTTTAGATAAAACAATGAAAAAAAAACATGTTTTTTTATATCATCATCTTTAAAATTAAGATATTAAGAAATTAAGATAAAACAAACATTCAGATAGGATGATGGGGACAATTTCCATGAAAAATATAAGAGGGCAGTAGTACTTGTGCAAAGTTTCAGAATGATAACTTCCAAAATGAGTGTGCTACATGACATTTATCATGAAGTCACCCAGGTGTCCCACACAAGTAGCCCAAATGTACCTAAGTGGCCAAATTGGCGAAGGTATACATTTTGAAACAAATAACTATATACAAAATACAAAAATGGTATTCTAACACATCCCCCCAAAAAATGTAGGGGAAAAAAAGGAAAATAAAATGGGAAAAAAAATAATTATTGATTAAAAAATATGAAAAACAAATATACATACATTTACAAAATAACATGGGTAACTATTTGCAGACTTTCAATATTTGGAAGACCCTCAGCCCTCTATCAGATCAAATCTATTTATATAGCCCCAGCCTAAAACCCCAAACAGCAAGCAATGCAGGTGTAGAAGCACTCCCTATAAAGGCAAAAACCTAGGAAGAAATCTAGAGAGGAACCAGGCTATGAGGGGTGGCCAGTCCTCTTCTGGCTGTGCCGGGTGGAGATCACAGTGGTTGTAGAGGGTGCAACAGGATAGCACCTCAAGAGTAAAAATTAACAGTTTAAGGTTCCATAGCCGCCGGCAGAACAGTTGAAACTGGAACAGCGGCAAGGTCAGGTGGACTGGGGACAGCAAGGAGTCATCATGCCAGGTAGTCCTGACGCATGGTCCTAGGGCTCTGGTCCTCCGAGAGAGAGAAAGAGAGAATTAGAGAGAGCATACTTAAATTCACACAGGATGCCGGATAAGACTCCCATTCAGAGTCAGTGTCACTGTGAAAGAAAATGTTCAGTTAGAATAGTTTCACATATGAGCCCTGTATCAACAGGTATGATAAACAGATATATATAGAGAGTTGAAGGTTGAATATATTATTATGTTACTATTACCTGCTAGATCTACTGTCTCTTTTATATTATGACATTTCAGCTAGATCTACTGTCTCTATTATATTATGACAGACCAGCTAGATCTACTGTCTTTAATATATTACAACAGACCAGCTGTATCTACTGTCTCCATTTCACTTTGGCCATTGATGTGGCCATGCCCTCTCCTCAACAGCCTCAAATAGGCTATTTCATGTGGGTTGGGGTGGGGCGGCAGACACACGCATCTCACATTTCATGACATTACATGTTGATATATATTGCTTCTAAAATGTAAAAAAAATCACAAATAATATTTATATTATTAATTTCAAACAAGGGCATTAGCATGATAAGAACTTACCAAAACGATGTCCTCTCCCGTTCAAAAAATATTCCCCCACAATCGCTAAATGAATCGTTCTACAACAATCTCTGTCTCACCTTCCCAATCAATTTATTCTAAAATTGTGTGTACATCTGTATATCTAGACTTATATTTAGCTTTCCCTAACTTATTCGCCATAATGATTGATATATAAACAGCTGAATCTGCGCGTTCACCAAACAATGCGTGCATAATATGTGTAGCTCCTTCCGGTATGACACTTCAATAGCGAATGACTCACTTTACGCTGGAGCTTAGTTGGTCTTGCAACACATAAACATGGCGTATTGCCGATCTACCCAGCTAGATTTCAAGACGATCAGTGGTCATTGGGTTAAAAGACAGTCAATCAACGAAACAGCGGGCAAATCATTGGTGCACAATAATGTCATGACTTGTTGTCTTCAAATCAGTTTCTTTCAGTCAATATGTCCCACGAAATGCCACATCAGGTTTGATTGTGTTACAAACAAACCAGTTGATTGCAGTGAAACCAAACATGACTGGAAAAGTCACGTTCTGTGTGGGTTATTTACCTGGAATGTGTCGTCGAAAATGGAATGAGACGGAATTCACGACACAAGCGGTTCACAAAATGTTTCATGTTAGGCTATAAAAACGGATTTTATCAAACAAAAGATCATTCATTGTGTAACAATGAGCATTGGAATTGCGAACAGACGAAGATCGTCAAAGGTAAACAATTTATTTTAATGCAGTTTGGATTATGTTACGCCTGTGCTGGTTAAAATGGTTGTTTTTTATGGGGCTCTATGCTCAGATAATCGCATCGTATTCTTTCGCAGTAAATCATTTGTTGAGCATGTTGAGTCCCAATTGGGAACCAGCCCTCCCACCGTCAGCTGGAATGTGGCGCATGGAACGCAAAAAATATTCTTAAAAATATTTAACCTCCACACATTAACAAGTCCAATAGCTCAAATGAAAGATAAACAACTTGTTTATCTAGCCAGCAAGTCCGATTTCTAAAATGTTTTACGGCGAAAACATAGCACATATTTATGTCAAACCACCACCGAAGACACACCGAAGACCAAGCTAATTTCCATAGCCAAATTCCACAAAATATGCAATCACCAAACGCAGGATTAAAAGAAAATTAATTGCACTAACCTTTTGAAATCTTCATCAGATGACAGTAATATAACATGTTACACAGTACATTTTTTTTTTTTCAATAATATGCTATATATATCCATAAATCTGTTTACAATGATGGCATGTTCAAAAAAATGCTACTCAAATGTCCGGAGAAATGACGATAGCTCCGCCATATGCCGTCAGCTAACATGGAATACACAACATAAACTTAGACTAAATATGCATGTTCTACATATGTATAGAAAGATACACTTCTTCTAAATGCAATCGCTGTGTTACTTTTATTTTTAACGTTACAGATTTCGTTCAATAGGCTATAATATGAGTCGGCGCTCAGGAATTAGCATTTTGGCTCCTCTACTTCGGAGTCCACAGAAACCCATAATAAACACATAAATATTCCCTTACCTTTGCTGTTCTTCCATCAGTAGACCTGGAAGGGTTTATACTTACCAAAAACAGCTTTAGTTTGGAAGTCTGTGTTTTCGGTGATCAAACACGACACATTTCGGTTGAAATTTTTTTTCTGTTTACTATGGGCACCCAATCACCCCAAAGGGGGCAGCAATCAGCCCTATCCTTAAGAGGTTTTAAATCATACATGTGAGACACTTGTATTTTCATGAATGTTTAATATGACTATTTATGTAGCGATCACCGTATGTTGTGGAATTTCAGCCCGCTAGTGGGTTCCGTGCTCAGTGAGGTGAGTTAAAACAATACTTATTTTCCAACCATAATTTGCAAATAAATTCATTACAAATCCTACAATGTGATTTTCTGGATTTTTTTTCCTCATTTTGTCTGTCATAGTTGAAGTGTACCTATGATGAAAATTAATTTAAGTGGGAGAACTTGCACAATTGGTGGCTGACTAAATACTTTTTTGCCCAACTGTATAGATAAATGAACCAAAACCTTTTTCTTACAAGTGTAGCCTAGTTTGTGCGCTCTGCAAACAATGTGTCCACTCCTAAAATGACAACGGTAAGACTGTGATAATAATATATTGAATGCATTAACAGAAATGACCTTAACCAAACAATCACTGTAGACTAGAAATAACATTGCAGATTATGATAAGTAACGGTATATGTACTACTGGTGATACTGGTGTACCATCCCCACGGCCTCCGCAATGGATTAGTCCACTGAGATAAATGTGAATCTGCCATTTATTTTTTTAAATATATTTGCAAATGCTCGACTAAAAAAACTTTCAGTCGACTAAATAGGGTCAGCCCTAGTTCAAGTAGAAAAAACATAATGACTCACCCTACTTGTAGAGAAACGCCAATGCCATCCTCTTTCATTTTGCCTAAACGGTCTATGACTTTTCATACAGTACACACCTTTAGTCTTGTTGTCCTAGGCTACCTGGCTAAAATGGGGGGGGGGGATCGGTAACAAAATCCACCAACAGTTGCGACCAAGGCCGCTGTGGAACGGGAAAGGGGTGTAGCTTCCCTCTGGGCAGGTGCCTAGGAGCCTTATACTGAGCGCACACCGAGCAGGAGGAAACATAAACCCTCACGTCCTTGGCCAAGGTAGGCCACCAGTACTTCCAAACCAAACAGTAAACCGTCCGACCGATCCCAGGATGACCAGAGGAGGGTGACGTGTGGGCCCAATAGATCAACCGGTCACGGACAGCAGACAAAACGTACAAATGCCCAGCGGGACACTGGAGAGGAGCGGGCCCTGCACGTAACGCCTGCTCAATATCCGCGTCCAGCTCCCACACTACCGGCGCCACCAAGCAGGAGGCTGGGATTATGGGAGTGGGATCCATGGGCCGCTCCTCTGTGTCATACAGTCGGGACAGTGCATCTGACTTCACATTTTGGGAACCTGGTCAGTAGGAAAGGGAAAAAACAAAACGGGTGAAAAATATAGGCCATTTTGCCTGGCGAGGGTAAAGTCTCCTTGCTGCCCGGATGTACTCCAGATTGGGGTGGTCAGTCCCGATGAGAAAAGGGTGTTTAGCCCCCTCAAGCCAATGTCTCCACACCTGCAGAGCTTTGACGACAGCAAACAGCTCCCGGTCTCCACGTCATAGTTTTGCTCCGCCGGGCTGAGCTTCTTTGAGAAGGAGGCACAGGGGCGGAGCTTCGGTGGCGTATCCGAACTCTGAGACAGCACGGCTCCTATCCTGCCTCGGACACGTCCACCTCCACTTTGAACGCCAAAGATGGATCCGGAAGGGCCAGCAAAGGAGCCGAGGTAAACAGAGCCCTCAGTTGACTTAATGCCCTGTCCGCCTCAGCCGACCACTGCAAACGTACTGGGCCCCCGTTCGGTAGTGAGGTAATGGGAGCTGTTACGTGACCAAAATCTCAGATTAACCTCCGGTAGTAATTGGCAACCCTAGGAACAGCTGCACTTCCTTTACCGTGGTGGGAGTCGGCCAATTACGCACGGCTGAAATGTGGTCACTCTCGATCTCCACCTCCGAGGTAGAAATGCGCTACCCTAGGAAGGAGACGGACTGCTGGAAGAACAGGTATTTCTCAGCCTTGGCGTACAGGTCATGCTCCAACAGTCGACCAAGCACCCTGCTCACCAGGGACACATGCTCGGCGCGTGTAGCGGAGTATATCAGAATGTCATCAATATACACCACTACACCTTGCCCATGCAGGTCCCTGAAAATCTTGTCTACAAAGGCTTGGAAGACTGATTGAGCATTCATCAAGCCGTACGGCATGACGAGGTACTCATAATGCCCTGAGGTCGTACTGAACGCGGTCTTCCACTCGTCTCCCTCCCGGATACTCACCAGGTTGAAAGCACTCCTAAGATCTAGTTTGGTGAAGAAGCGCGCCCCGTGCATTGACTCAATCGCCAGCAGGAAACTGTACCTCACCATGATCTGATTTAGGCCTCGGTAGTCAATATATGGGCGCAGACCTCCCTACTTCTTCTTCACAAAAAAGAAACTCGAGGAGGCGGGTGAAGTGGAGGACCGAATGTGCCCCTGATGCAGGGATTCGGAGACATATTTTTCCATGGCCGCCGTCTCCGCCTGTGAGAGGGGATACACATGAGTCCTGGGAAGTACAGCGTCTACCAGGAGATTTATTGCACAATCGCCATGTCGATGGGTTGGTAATTGAGTCGCCTTCTTTTTGGAGAAGGCGAGAGCCAAATCGGCATATTCAGGGGGAATGTGCACGGTGGAGACCTGGTCTGGACTTTCCACCGTAGTAGCACCAACGAAAACCCCTAAACACCTCCCCGAGCACTCTCGCGACCATCCCGTGAGAGCCCTTCATTGCCAAGAAACAGTGGGGTCATGACAAGCTAACCAGGGTAGGCCTAGTACCACGGGAAACGCAGGAAAGTCAATGAGGAAGAGATTGATTCTCTCCTTGTGACCCCCATGCGTCACCATAACCAGAGGAGCGGTGGCCTCCCTAATCAACCTTGACCCTAATGGTAGACTGTCTAAGGCGTGAACGGGTAAGGGCACAGCCACGGGAACAATGGGGATCCCTAAAGTAAGGGCGAACGATAGATGATGTCTATAAAATTCTCAGCCGTGCCTGAATCGACGAAGTAACATGTGTGCAACAGAGGGCTCTGGGTGAGAAGGGTGCCGACTCACCTGGGATGACGCCAGAGTGCCCTGCCTGCTGCCTCAATCCCCAGAGGAACCAACCTGGTACCGACCGGCAGTGTGACCTCTGCGGCCACAGATGGTGCACGAGCCGGAACCTCCTCCAGTCTCCCTACGGACAGCACCTCCCCGCTCCATGGGCCCTGGTGCGGCGGTGCTGGGAGATGGAACCGACCGAGCCCAATGTGGACATCCGTGGGTAGCCAGCAGGTTATCCAGCTGAAAAGACAGGTCCACCAGCTGGTCGAAGGTGAGTGTGGTGTCCCTGCAGGCCAACTCCCGAAGGACGTCCTCGGGCAAACTGCAGCGATAGTGGTCGATCAGGGCCCTATCATTACATCCCGCGCCGGCGGATAGGGTCCGAAAATCCATGGCGAACTCCTGGGCGCTCCTCGTCCCCTGCCTCAGATGGAAGAGACGTGAAATCCTCAATGATCCAGCGCCACATCTCCTTCTCCCCACACCAAGGCTTTCGCAGAGAGGCACGAGACGAGAGCGGACACCTTCTCACAACCTGAAGGAGCTGGGTGGACTGTTGCCAAGTAGAGGTCGAGTTGCAACAGGAAACCCTGGCAGCGTGCAGGAAGGACGAAACGAATCCCACTGGGACCGGGTGAAGGGGGGGGGCGAGTAGTGGAGACCCTGGTTGTGCTGGTGGAGGCACTGGAGGAACTCCTGGTCTCTCCCAGCGGTCCATAGTTTGGACAACGCGGTCCATGGCATCACCGCATCCTCCCGGATGCGCTCCACCTCCCCTATGCCAGGGGCACCTGCTCCTGCTGACTCCAAATGTGATGTTGTGGAATTCTGTAGTGGGGGTGCGTAATTGGCGGCAGAGAAGTCAGGTGCAGGAGAACAGAACTGGGTAATAACAGGAGATTTATTAAGCAAAACCAACAACATCCAGAACAACAAGATAAATGGGTACGAAAATAACCCGTTGGGCGCTCACGGGGAACGTGCGCAAGCACTACAATAAACAATCCCACACAAAGACGTGTATTTAACCCTCTGTTCCCCCCAACAAGTAAATTAGGAAATTGAAACCAGGTCTGTGGAAAAACAAGACAAAACAAATGGAAAATGAATAGTGGATCAACGATGGCTAGAATACCGGCAACGCCGAGCACTGCCCAAACAAGGAGAGGACCTGACTTTGGCGGAAGTCGTGACAATATGATTCATGAATACAGTGCTACCCTAATATTCTCTCAGTTCATCACAATTGCGGTGTCTCCTAACCAGCCTTGGGCCCCCAGTTGGCCTGAAGGTTATCTTAGGAGCGGGTGAGGTGGCGATAATGGGACTGGCTTCCTCTGTCACATCAAAACATGCCTGCAGTCGAGAGAGCATGATTAAGCCTTGTTTTTTAAAATTCTAACACAGTCAGACATCTTAAATCAGGAGGTGAAATGCAAAACTGACCTTGGATCATTAACTCTGGGACTACTACAGCTGTCTGAATTTCAATGTAAAGCACTCTTTAATAATACTTCCTGTTGAACTGACCAAGTGACATCTCACCTATGATCATGCTGTGCCCCCAGTTCAGTTGCTTGAGGGGTTCACCAAAACAGCTGATATAACCTAGACGATTTAGGGAGAAGTGGGAGAGGGAGGAAGTAAAGAAGATAGACTGTTATTGTGTGTGTGTGGTCTCACCTGGTGTCCACACTAAGTGGCTACAGAGTACTTTATGCTGAAAAACAGACACGAGGACAAAAATAGAAAATAATGTCAATAGAAGATACTGTATGTGACGCAGACACCTATCGGAGTGTACCTGAAACGTTTAAATATAGATGGCTGTGTGTCTCACCACTTGGTTATTGAAAGGCTAACCCGAGAAAATCATGACTTGGCAGCAACAGATAGTCCAGTGAAAATGGTTGTGTTTATGTGGTGTAAATCTGAAAATGAGCTGCCGACATCTTAAGTTTTTTCTAAAATTAATACATGCGAGACTGGTTCCATATACAACAAGACGGGTAGAGATGGAGAAAAAGAACACAGAACAGTTTAATTACCTCTGGTTATGGACACTTTGCCAGCAATAAAGCTTCCACGGCCTGTTCCTCGGACAGTGAACATCTCGCAATATCTACATTTTCGACCCCTTGGTCAGCTCGCTCTCTGAAAGTAAAGAAAACAGCTTATTTTTTATAGATAAGAAACAATAACTGAGATATGACCGTTCAATCTAATGCAGCAGATGTCATTTTTAGGATATGTCAATACAGCCCTGTGCTGCTTACCTGAGATGCCATCTTCGTAGGTGTCCGCTTTGACTTCCTTTGTGTCGGAAAAAAGTTGCTTTCAGAACAGTTCTTTTTGATTGAAAATAAAAAAGGTTTTGCTCTCCAAAAAGACACAAATGTACCTCCATAGCATGTAACAATTTGCCTGTGAATAACCACACCTTCATACAAACGTGTTACTGTATGCAGAATTCTTGATGCACAACTGAAGATGCTGCCATATCCTGCCAGCACGCCCACAAGCAAGCCACTCTTGAGCAGAATGAGGAGGGATAATAGCTGAACAATAGACTGTTCAACCATTACTAAAGAATAGTCTAATAGCTGAGCTAGGAGTGAAAAAAACCCTGCTATCACAGACCAGAGTTTCCCTAACCACCAAGGGGTAGCTTGCTACTCAATGTAATTACTTTTCAAATAAGTTACCTTACACGTTTTGTTGGCTGACAATTTGTTAGCTACGCTGTCCTTACGAACAACCTGGCATAGCATTACAGCAGTATGTACCAGTATGTTAGCTAGCTACCTAAAGTTAGTAGTTATACATCAAACTTTCCAGTATATTAAATATAGGCTGGCTAACTACTGTTTATTGACTTGATTATTCTCATCATTCTTAGCTTAGCTAAATGGTATAGTCGTGCTTTCGTAAATTCGTTCTGGCTATCTATAGGCTGGAAAATAAAACAAGTCAAAATTCACCCAAGGCTGAAAAACGGTTTAAGAACGTTGGCTAAACTGGAACACTAGCGGGAGCTCATAACAAATTGATGGAATCGAACATTCGCAGAGCCTTAGAATTCAATTAAAAATGTATCCATGTAAAAATATGTATTCAACAATTGCTGTTCACTGGACCCTATGATCACTTGGCTACATAGCACACACCTGCAGGAGTACCACTCCGAATGCCTTTCCCTAGCAACTATGAAAATGGACTCGCGGGAGAATTTCAAAACACAAAATACAAAAATATTATATCGTCTTTGTATCACAATATCATTGTAATGTGGCTCGCCTTTAAAAATAAATGAAAATGATTCAAATCTAAAAGATTTCAAGCAGAGAGCGACCTTAAATCAAGGGAAAAGGGCGCATTACATTCCCACGGGGGGAATCATTCCCATGGTGAATGGCTAGGCCCGCTACGCTATAAAACCACACACTATTGCAGAGACTTTGATATTACTTGCTGCAATTGATATGGTGAAAAACATGTGTGGGGAGGCAGAGGCACAGAAACTCACAATACCTCTGTCAGATAACACTGTTAAACAAATCATTTTTGCTATTGCTAGCAATCAAGAGGAAACTCTGACTGAAAGACTCAAACGTCCCAGCTTATGTTCTCCAAATGGATGTTAGCTGTGAGGGCTGAGATGCCCATGCATTCACTTTTGTTCACTATTACATGTCAGGGGATGCTATTCATAAGAGATTGAATGGTGGGCTTTTGCATAGATGGGGCACTATCTATGGAAGGACGGCCTCTGAACTCTAGTTATGAATGTGTCATCCTATGTCATATGGACGCATTGTATGATACACAGAGAGCAACTTGCAGCAAAAGAACTGAGCACAGAATTTGGAGATATACTGCAGAAGGTAACTTCGATTGTAAATTATGTCAATCCGCATAAAACACATCCACTGAGTACATGCCTGTTTGTGGAGATATGGGATCATACTGCGCGTGAAAATGTTGTTTTTCATATCGAGGCTTGGTGGTTATCGAGGGGGAGTGTTGTAAAGATTTTTTTGCATTGAGAGAGGAACTGTTGTCATTCACAATAGATGTAAAAAGGTTGGTTGACTTTCAGTGTAATGAAATGAAAATGTATCTCCATGCCTATGTAACAGGTGTATTTGGGAAATTGAACGAAGTGAATGCAAGCATGCAGGGGAAATACAAAAACATTCTAAAGAGTGACTGAATAAGTGGATTCAGAGGAAATAATTCTTATTGGGGAGAGTCTTTCAAAAGCGAACCAAGCCCCCTTCACTTGGCTGTACATGTTACTAAGAGAAAAAAACATCAGTGTCCCACACCAGTGATGACTGTTTACCTTCAACGCTTGGAAGAGCACTTTGGGAGCTACTTCCCAATCTGTTTGACTGTGATTCAGGCTCAGTTGACATGTGACATGCTGCTAAAAGATATTGAACAGTTGATTGAGCTTTTGTGACCGAATGCATTCCTGGGTCACTACGGAGGAGTTTTGGTTTGTGACTCAAATACCCTGTCGTCTCCCTTTAAGCATTAATGCCACGTTCAAAATAACTTTTTTTGATCGGTCATCCAACTTTGGAACTCTGCCTTCTTTTTAGAGCTCCGACCTGAAGAACAGTGACGTCATGATTTGACCTCGTATTTTTCACAGTTGCCAGTTGTCTTGATTGCACCATAAAACTCATGGTACCCTTCACCAGCTCATATCTGTGTGAAGCTGGTTTCATTGCTATAACGAGTGCGCTGAGAGTCGGGAAGCAAGTTCAGGGAGTGCGTTTTAATAAATAAACACAACAAGAAACACAAACAATGTACATACATGACACTAGAATAGAAACAATGATGCCTGGGGATGGAAAAAAGGGCGTGACATATATTGGGAAGGTATTCAGAGAAGTGATGGAGTCCAGTTGAGTCTGATGACGCGCAGGAACGCGTAATGATGGTGACAGGTGTGCGCCTTAACGAGCAGCCTGGTGACCTAGAGGCCGGAGAGGGAGAACACATGACAATTGCTCTCGTTTTAACTAAATATCGATCCAGGTTGGATGTGACAGAAGGGATAAGGATTGTCGACCACTTCTCTTGACTTTGAGAAGCTCTGACACGACATCTATCAAACACACCCATCTCATTAGTGGTGGTGAGATAAGATACATTATGTCAGACCAATTTTCAGTTGACTGTCATAGCTCCCCATTAAAAGTATGTGATGGTGAATTGTGAAGACAATCTGAAATATTGTTAGAATGTTTTTCTACTGACTGCCATAGCTCCAAATAACACAAGTAAACATTGGCTGTTAATGACAATATTTTTTCACATGATTGTGGTAGCAATCATTTTCAGATATCAAAATAGGATTGTGGGCCAAACATTTTGGGAACCCCTGCCCTAGAGGTAGCGCTAATGTGTACTAATACAACACCATGGAGGACTACAATAACAATGGAGTAGATGGCTCAGAAATAAGAAGTAATTATTTTTTAACGCATCTGATTTATTATACTCAGGTAGACCAAGGAAACTTTTGACAAAATGGCATTAGAGCATTTTTTTTACCCCACACGTGTAAAAATTGCTACTGCAACATGTTAACACCACCTTTTCAAATGTGAAGAGAATAACACGAATTCACCTCCACATGTGAACCTGCCAATGTGATTTCACCAGTGGAGGCTGCTGAGGGGAGGATGGCTTATAATAATGGACATGTTCACATTTGAAAATCATGAACATGTGAAAATCAGTGGAGGCTTGTGAGTTGGAAAACAGCACAATAATGGCTATGTAATCGAGTGTAATGGCTGGAATGGAGAAAATGGAATGGTATCAAACACGTTTTGTTTGGTTTTCGTGTGTTCGAAACCATTCCATTTTCTCCATTCCAGCCATTACACTCGATTACATAGCCATTATTGTGCTGTTTTCCAACTCACAAGCCTCCACTGATTTTCACATCTTCATGTTTTTCAAATGTGAACATGCAATTCCACATGTGAAAGTAAGATTTACACGTCAAGTTTTCTTACATGAAACTGTAAATGTGATTTTCACATGTGAACTAGCAATTTTACATGTGAGTTGGAAAATGGTTATGCTTCTCATATGGGAAAAGGTGGTGTTTATTTGTGAATTCTAAATGTAATACACGTGAAAATATGGTTTCACATGAAAGTTAAGCTCAACAGAAGCTGCAAATTTCAAATCTGTGTCCAGGTGATTTTCACCTAGGGACAACTAGTTTGAATATCGATGGGTATGAAATGATATCTGGTATTTGGGGCCTTCATATACTGCTCTAGACTGATTTGTGTCACTGTCAACCCTGATGTCAGAAGCATAATATCATGTTGTTAGGGAAAAAACCCTCCATGCACACTTTTCAGGGCTTCCTGAGTGCAAAATGATATATGGATTGTCAAATCTCAGCGTTTCCCAAATTGTTTCTGTTGTCCTCCCTCCATTGGGGTAATCTCCAGAGCACACTTTTCAGCATGTGATAGAAATATGCCAACATTAGACGGCATCACTTTCAGTGGGACCTAAGCTCTGCCTCTGAAAGCTGTTTATATAATTATACATTCTTTCTAGAAGCTGGGATGACAGAACTCTCTCTCTCTCTATGTGTGTGTGTGCCAGAGCTGACTTAGCTGAAGCTGAAAAGTAAAATATTCGATATCAGCCAGCCAGGCAGCGTGCAGCAAGGGACCAAAGTTAATGGTATTTTATGCCGTGGGTATGTTAGATGGCAATGAGGGAAAACCAAAGCAGTTACAGTTGAGCATGATTTAATAATGTAATATAATAAATATTTAAGTGGAGTCTTTCTGTCACAATTTAAATTGGCGATGGCACCTTATTACCTAGAATCAAATGATGAAGCTATGGTTTGTATTGAGTAATGGACTTGATTAATTTTCCTTTTGGAGAGTGAGACAGAACCTGCAGTACTTTGCCAGTTATTTCAGAGGTGTATCAGATTAAAGATGCCCACCTCATTTGACGCTGATGTACACAGGAACAGAACTGACACGGAGTTCATATTGTCATGGCCACTCCTCTGCAGTGCAGGGGCAGTTCCTCCTGCAGGCAGAGGAGGGTCGTTAGTAATTGGAGTCACCTGGGCTCAGGGTATTTAAACCGCTTAACTAATCACTATTGTCTGTCTCTCTCTCTGCTCCTCCAGGTATGATCCTGTTTTGTTTGTTCCTTTGTAGTTTTGCATGGTTTTGACTCAGTCATATTCACACACACAGATTCATGCATCCCTGCACTTTAAATACACCTTACATAATGATACTTTCACACCTCATTCCTTTTTCTTTGTTTAAAGTTAACAGTTTGGTTTATAATAAAGAACCTTTTTCAAATCATCAAATCAAATTTATTTATATAGCCCTTCGTACATCAGCTGATATCTCAAAGTGCTGTACAGAAACCCAGCCTAAAACCCCAAACAGCAAGCAATGCAGGTGTAGAAGCACGGTGGCTAGGAAAAACTCCCTAGAAAGGCAAAAACCTAGGAAGAAACCTAGAGAGGAACCAGGCTATGTGGGTTGGCCAGTCCTCTTCTGGCTGTGCCAGGTGGAGATTATAACAGAACATGGCCAAGATGTTCAAATGTTCATAAATGACCAGCATGGTCGAATAATAATAAGGCAGAACAGTTGAAACTGGATTTGATTGACCTATACCTGTTTGTGTCCCCTATTTTTTGCCACAGGCTATGAGCCGGCCTGAGCCAACAAATCTGAACTAGAAGTCTGCGGAGGAATGATTAAGGTTCAGAATTTAAAAATGCTCTTAAATGTAAATGACTAAATTACACATCGGTTCCCTTGCCGTGTAAGCAATCTATGGACAAGGTATGACAGCAATCCATGCTTTGGTTTTATTTCCCTGGCACTGTTTTTAAATGCCATCGCTATTACTTGGAAACAGTACCAAGGAATCTAAATCAAAGCATGGATTACTGTCAAACCTTGTCCATAGACTGCTTAGAGTAAGGAAACCAATATGTATTTTTTGAAATTTGAAATTTTATCCCTTTAAGAGTAAAAAGGCAATGTCTTGGTTCAACAATATCATACAGGCAAAGTGGTTTGTTAAACACACCTTTTGATGGTTGCCTTTAAATATGACATTTTCAAGGTTAAAAAATAAGAGGATTTCAAAAGTTTTGTTACAAATCTTAACCAGTCAAAGAAATTATTCACATGACTAATTAACCAAAAGCGCACTTTCTGACTTTAGAGCCAAAATAGTGGTTAGAATATTTCAATCAGGCTATTGTACTCTATGCCATTGTAAAACATGTTTTTGCTATCAATGTTAGGTTTTGTTGCTCTTTAAATACAATTCAATTGTATATTGCATTACGAATGCAGATACTTGTGAACAAGGTCGCAAATTTTCTTAGTCTTCAGCTGAGGCTTTAAAAGCACTGGTTTAGTGATTGAGCTAGCCTTGTATGTCAATTTACGTTGGCAGCCATTTTGTTAGCTATTGTAGCCTACTAGTCAGGATTCATAGGGGTCATACCAGGCTGATGTCTGGAGACAGCATTACGTTGCACATAACAGAGATATCAGAGGGTATGAGAGGCAAAAGGCTTGAAAGCAGTAGCATCATATCAATTCACTGTAAAGCTCCATTTCAGTTGGTGTTAATCTGAGCAAAGGCATGAGTTAAAGGCGGCATGCCATTTTAACATTCATCTCATGTTAATGGAAATTCAAACATTAGTATGCACTTTAAAGGACATCTACCCATTAAAAGCCTAGCAACAAATTGTCTAATTTCAATAATTCATTAAAGTGCCTAATGAAATCTGAGTAATTTACAGTCAACAAACCATGTAAAATTGCTAAACTACATCTTGCTATTGGAGCTAAATGAATTTGGAGCGTACATGTTTGTGTCTGTGTGTAACGGGATGAACATTTATCGAGATTATATGGAGCTGTGTTACACTCTGAGGCAGGTATGCAAATTGGATTTCATTATCACCAAAGGTATTTGTACACATCTTTGGACAGGATAATATCAACATGCTAATTTGTGATGCCTGCTTGAAAATGAGAAAAGTTTTATGCTCGACTTCCTATCCCTACTTGATGCTGATTGATTCATGTCATTTAAGGATTTGTTTTGATAAAAATATGGCATAGGACCAAGCTTTAGTAATTAAATATCAAGCTCTTTTATCGTTATCTTACATAAGTCTATCATCAAAGGAGGAATTCATAGAACAAGGTAGGGAAGTACTTATCCATGGCAACTGTCCTTCAGTACAACAGTAAAAGTGTCAATTAAAATGTGTGTTACCATTCCGTACATTGGAGGAAATATTATGGCAATGTCAATGCATCCCTGTGTTTCTCTTAAAGCTGGAGCCATAGCGGTGAAACTGCCTTCTCTGCCATATTACAACAACAAAGACAGTTTTTTTCCCTATGACATCATTGCAGGCACGATAGAACAGCAGAGTATGTACTATGATTATTTTTTTTACTCAATGCTCATCTCCTCTGTTTCAAAAACAAAACAAAAACAATAACAAATGTGCCTGGGGCAATCAGTGGCACTCTTTCACCTTTCGCGAATTCCAGTTTTAACCTCTTGGTTTCTAGAATTAGATGGGACTGGTCCTTGGTGTTTTCAATTCAATAAATACATATTTTCCTCAGCAATTATTACTGTATAGAACAGTGGAAAGTAAACAACACAATAACTAACCATAAGGGTCTATACCATGCTGTACATGTAGTAGAATAATATAGGACAGATACTCACATAACATGAACAAGTGTTTCCCTTGCGAGGTTAGCTGAAAGGTTGATTAGGCAACATTATAGAGTTGAATGAAGGCCTGATATTTTTATTTTAGCATAGCTCTCTACTAGATTTCACTTTCCACTGTGCATTTGACCACACTTTCCAATCATCATGGAGCATTTTTGGACTATGTGGTCCAGTTAGTCACACAAACTGACCACTGGAATGATTCATTAAGATGAAAACATGATTATAACTATACAATTAGACTTCGGAATGTGTGTAAATAAAGATGTAATTATTTGCTTATTCGTCTGTCATTATCTAGTGACATTTTTCATTTCACCTTGTCATGGTTCATTTTCCCAAATTTCTCAAATTTTGCCAATGTTTTCTACTCTGACAGCAGATCCAGTTTTAATTCACACAGGTAATAAGGAGCTCTTAAAAACCATCAAAATACCATTGTGTGCAGCAAGTGCGAGTATCTTGTTGAACAGACACCACTCAATTTCAATTTGCTCTGGCAGAGGAATGTCAATTTTTGTGTCCAGTTACTTCTGGCAAGGAATTACTTAACAGCTTACAATTGGGTGTAATGTAATGCATTATGAATGCATGCAACCATTAGGAGAAAGTTGACGTTGTGATAAAAGTTTGCAAGAGGAAAGAACTTGATGACCTACTGTACAAATGACTAATGCATCTTAAATGCATTCATTTTTCTACTAGAACAAATGACCAAAGAAAACCCACATTGTTTTGCATTCAACCTGTAAAAGTAATTTAACCTCTGAGTTGGAGGTAGTTCAAATGGGTAAAACATAGCCCTCAAGAGAGCAAGGCCTTTTGAAACAAAAAAGAAAAACATCTTTAAAATGGGCCCAAATGCCTGCAGAGGTGATTTTCCAGTTGAGGGGCATGCTGTCATAAGGTATTTTCGTAGATGGTACAGGAGCAGGTAAAATGTCTATCTCTGTCCTATCGCAACCAGAGTAGCATGCCTTGTGTCATATTCAATATTTCCCTGGGCAACAATGGAAATTGTATCTGCATTGGTAAATCTCTAAGGCATCTTCAATGTACAATACACGTCTCCGTGGATCGTCATACGACATAGCATTACAACCCCTATAAACCTGCATATCAATTAAGGTTGTATGGGAAATGTAATTAATTACAGTGTCACTGTTTGTAGTGCTAAAGCAGGACGGTTGTGATGGCTGATGGTTTGAAGTGAAAGACGTGCAATTTGCTGACTAGATGTACTCGTCTCCTTTTGGCAGGTCGTTGATGTATTGGTCTCAAGGTTAAGTTCATTCAAATACATTAGATATTTTGTGTCCAGTGTGTTCAATGAGTGTGTTCTTGACACTGCGATGAATAGCGTGATCATGTGAAAACAACCATTTGCACATCCAGAAGCGCACAGAACAGGAGCAAGGATAAATGCTTCATCTCAGACAAAACGCTGAATTGTCGTCCTTAACAACTTAAGTCAATGCAATGGTGACTTGTTTCTCCTCCTAAAGTCAAAGCCGACAACATGGCACTCCTCTGTTGTAGGGAAGATATCATCTCTCAATAAACAAAATGTCATTCTGCTCTCCTTGATTCATCAGAGGCCATGTCAATGGATAATCCACCATTATAAGCATCATTTGGGGCCTGATAACTTGTCAGAAGCAATTGCCCCAGTTGGATGTAAGAGGGACCCTAAAGAACAATCTGATAGGCAGACAATCAGAGGCCTAGCAATGTGCAGGTAGTCTGGGAGTGTGCACGACACAGTCAGTGAAAAACAAGGTACCCGAGCTGACAGATCTAATTCCCATTCTCTTCCCTTAGCCATTCTTCAATTAAATTGTCAACCATCACCTCGAATCCACAGACAGAGGAATGGTGAGAGAGAGGAGAGAGGGAGGGAGGGGGTAAAGGAGAGATTTGCGACGGTGGCCCGTGGCCAACTCTCACGTTTTCTCCTGGAGCCATCCACAATAACACCACTCAAAAGAAGACCAAATGTCTCCGGATTATTGGGAGCATGAAGCACTCCCACACTAAATTGATCTGACCTAATAATGGTGGCTAGTACACTTTACAACAAACAGCAGACAAAACAAAGGGCACCTGCTCATACCAGCATCCTGCAATCGAAGTGGATGTTAGCAGCTTTTAGCGGAGTTCGAAAGCTTTTACTGACAATTTGCAGCTCTTTCAAGCATGATACAATTCTAGCTGTAACTGGTTATTTTACTTTTAAACCGGCAGTGCCACAGGTTGTGAAAATATGTAACATCTCAATCCACACTGTTTCTTAATCATAATACAGGTGTCCCATATTTACTCTATTATTGTCATCCAAAAAATATTCACTGTTGACTTCAGGAAGCATACGATCCAGCCACCCTTTAACTGTAGAGACAGTACATATGTTTTCAATTCCCAATCTCAGTTGGCCTCACTTGGACCCACAACGTTGAAACCATTCTAAAGAAGATGCAGCAGAACTTTTACTTTTGGAGACGTCTGAGGAAATGTGTCAAGGACAGTCAGAAACCTTTACTGTTGGATCATTGAGTGGGTCCATTGCAGTGTGGTATGGCAAAGCCTTACAAAGGATTGTGAATCAAAGGGAGCTGCAATCTATTGAAGACATTTACACATTCCCCTGCCCAGTGGTGACCCATCATTCAGGGCAGGTGGAGCAGAGCACATTTGTTGCACTGTGGTCGGCTCAGCATTGGACCGTGATTGGCTCAGTGTTCTGTCACGCCTGCTCCTGCTCTCCCTCTCTGGCACTCGAGGGTGCCAGACTGCCTATAATTATACACACCTGTCACCATCGTTATGCGCACCTGCGCTTCATTAGACCCACCTGGACTCCATCACTATTTGATTGCCTCCCCTTTATCTGTCTGTTTCCTCTGTTTCATTCCCGTGTCTGCATTGATGTTGTTATTGTGTCCCCTGTCCAGACGCTGTCCTGTTTTGTGTCCGGTGTTCATTAAATGTTCTCCCTGTACCTGCTTCCTTTCTCCAGCGTCGATCCTCACAAGGACACTGTCACCCACCTTTAGTAAGTGTAGACATCAAGAATGTGAGCCCTTTGAGTGCTGCCATAGAGTTACATTAGCAGTGCCCATCTAAGAAGCCTCAAGGTCATTGGCCACAGACATTACATCAAATCACGTTGTATGTACAGTTCTTTGAATGGACTGATCATGGCAACAGCTTACTTTCACATTCTTAGCTAGCAGTCATCATCATGAATGAAGTCTCCTGGCAAATAATTTTTAATAGTTGTCATATGAAGAGAAAATGTAGATAAAACGTATCAGTGCTCATTGGACATAAACATTACACAACAATTTGGAGATCGCAAATTTAACAATGAGTGGTTTGTAAGGAATCGGTGACAGTGGTTAACTTCAAGCATTGCAACTGGGAAGTTGGGAATAATATGTTTTGAACGGTCATTCAACTTGGAATTGTAAATCCAACATCTTTCTCTTTGATGACAACATTTTCCCATGATGGACCGCCGTGCCTCTTTCCTATTCAAGCACACCAAAACATGAGTGCAAAAATGTCTTTATGCTGCTTCATAAATGATGTAGGATGCCAAAGAAATATGTATACTGTAGATAAGAAAGTAATACTAAGTATGTTGTGTAGTAAGCTATTAGTAGCACATGTGCCTCAACCTAATAATTTGCTCTATTTTCACCAACGTGGTATTGTAAACACATCGTTCGTGGCTGGTGTGTGCTTGTTTGCAAACTTTTGGTATAGCTTTGATAGTGCTACTGATAGTAGTACACTGTAAGAATGACCCATCTTCTGAATTCTGTCGCTGTACATTTCAAAAGTGCTGAAACAAATAGTTATATTGACTACGTCTGTCGTCGCTCGCTCACTGATGTCTTAATCGAAATCACGGATTGCCTCTTATCCTCTTGTGGTCCCCTTATGCCATAGTTTGTACATCTCAATTGCCAATAAAAACCACATTTGTTTCATCAAGTAAGCAATGTCAGCTATGTTTTTAAAGGCAGTAAAGAGGCTGAATGAATTGTTTCGCTGCCAGACATGGCTCTGCTGAAAGACAGGTGTAGCAGTGGTAAGATGTTGGTACTGCTGTTGGGACAGCTTTATGTAAGTCCTAACAGTTTGTGGGCACAATATGTCACCTTTATATTTTAATAGATGTTTTGTTTAGTGTTGTGTAGTGGCTTTGCTGGCATGCATCCCACAGTAAAATGTTTTTCCAAACCACGATTTACTTTTTTATTTTCACTAAAATCGCCACTGCCCATGTCGCAGCAAGGCCCTTTGTACAATCAAAACCACCAGTCACCCCGGATATTAACTGTTTTCACCACTGCGGTCCAGCAGACAAGTTTCTAGCCATAGGCTTTGCAGATGCTGTATAGCAGACAGAATGGCTAATGGTACATAGGCCTATTTCACTGTACCAGTTTATGCAAAAAAACAATCGTCCTCTCACTGTCAACTGCGTTTATTTTCAGCAAACTTAACATTTGTAAATATTTGTATGAAGATAACAAGATTCAATAACGGAGACATAATCTGAACAAGTTCCATAGACATGTGACTAACAGAAATGGAACAATGTGTCGCTGACTAAAGGGGGGTCAAAATCAAAAGTAACAGTCAGTATCTTGTGTGGCCCCCAGCTGCATTGAGTACTGCATCTCCTCCTCGTGGACTGCAGCACATTTGTCAGTTCTTGCTGTGAGATGTTACCCCACTCTTCCACCAAAGCATCTGCAAGTTCCCGGACATTTCTGGGGAGAATGGCCCTAGCCCTCACCCTCCGATCCAACAGGTCCTAGACATGCTCATTGGGATTGAGATCTGGGCTCTTCGCTGGCCATGGCAGAACACTGACCATGCAGAGAACGAGCAGTATGGCTGGTGGAATTGTCATGCTGGAGGGTCATGTCAGGATGAGCCTGCAGGAAGGGTACCACATGAGGGAGGAGGATGTCTTCCCTGTAACGCACAGCTTTTAGGTTGCCTGCAATGACAACAAGCTGAGTCTGATGATGCTGTGACACACCGCCCCAGACGATGATGGACCCTCCAACTACAAATCGATCCCGCTCCAGAGTACAGGCCTCTGTGTAATTCCTTCAACGATAAACACGAATCCGACCATCAACCCTGGTGAGAAAAAAACGTGACTCGTCAGTGAAGAGCACTTTTTGCCAGTCCTGTCTGGTCCAGCGACGGTGGGTTTGTGCCCATAGGCAACAATATTGCCGGTGATTTCTGGTGAGGACCTTCCTTACAACAGGCCTACAAGCCCTCAGTCCAGCCTCTCTCAGACTATTGCGGACAGTCTGAGCATTGATGGAGGGATTGTGCGTTCCTGGTGTAACTTGGGCAGTTGTTGTTGCTATCCTGTACCTGTCCCACAAATGTGGGGTTTGGATGTACCGATCCTTTGCAGGTGTTGTTACATGTGGTCTGCCACTGTGAAGATGATCAGGTGTCCGTCCTGTCTCCCTGTCTTAAGCGTCTCACAGTATGGATATTGCAATTTATTGCCCTGGCCACATCTGCAGTCCTCATGCCTCCTTGCAGCATGCCTAAGGCACGTTCACACAGATGAGCAGGGACCTTGGGCATCTTTCTTTTGGTGTTTTTCAGAGTCAGTAGAAAGGCCTCTTTAGTGTCCTAAGTTTTCACAACTGTAACCTTTATTGCCTACCGTCTGTAAGCTGTTAGTGTCCATTCCACAGGTGCGTGTTTATGGTTCATTGAACAAGCATGGGAAACAGTGTTTAAACCCTTTTACAATGAAGATCTGTGACGTTATTTGGATTTTAACGAATTATCTTTCAAAGACAGGGTCCTGAAAAAGGGACGTTCCTTTTTATGCTGAGTTTCTATAATTGAATAGATGTTGTTATGTGCCTATTTCTTCCTTGCTGTTTTTACTGTGGGAGCACGGCTGAGTAGGATTTCCAACATTATTGCCATATCTAAGAACTACGTGTCGCTAGTAAGAATACAATTTGATTGTTGGCACTGGCTCTGGGAAATACATACCGTATTTTTTAAAACTAGACATGAACAATAATTATACTACATTATTGTTTAGTAACCTCGAGGTGTTATCATTTGCATTCCATTCATTCATAAAAAAAACAATGTTTTGAACACCAACATAAAGCAACGCAGCGAAATAACAACATTTTGCCCCGAGCATGGTATTGGAGTATAGTACATTTTTTATGACAAAATGTAGGCTAATTGAACAAATGCTTTTCCGCATGCATAGCAACACTAGCTACCCTGCAAAGTTCCAAAACAGACAAGCGGGAATGTTCACTGAGTGCTACGATAGCAGCTCTCCACGACAGCGCTGCAATGTGAGGAGGACATGGCCTGAGTCTGTGGGTGCCTGTCTTGAGGAGATGTGCTCAGTCAAACACAATGAATGGGCTTTCAACCTATATTACAGAATGTGCCATGTTTTCACTGGGACGTATCAGTTTATGGCAATATCAAAGGATATTCGTCTTGATATCATGCCATGTTCTTTAGGTGAGATATGAATAGATTCGGACAGTGGTCAAAACGTGTAATGTAAGGACTACTCATGACAGATCGACTCATGTCATCACATTAATCATGTCAAAATATAAGTCATCCTGTGCTTCATAATAATAAAACATTAATGACCACCAACAGGGGCGGGTCCATCTTCATATCCATCTAACGATATTAACGTCCTAATTTGAAGATTAATTACTCCTGTAATTAACTTGACATTTCCGCCAATGCAAAAGGGCTTGTTAGACATAACATAATGCAGCCGGGTGCAGATCTAGAAGTGGAGCATCAGCATTTGTGCAAGCCCACAAGAACAAAACAAATGGCGTGTCACGAGGAATGAACCAGCCTTCATTTAAAAGGGTGCACAAATAATCCAGCTGACTTGGCGGTTAAAACCCCCGCTATCAGAGATCTAACCATTTTTCTTACATACACAAAAACAAGAATGGCTTGGACAGAATTCTATTGCTTCAGGCCATGGCTGGCTGTGGCGCTGGGAAGAAAAAGAGAAAGAAAGAAAGAAACAAGAGTCATGACTTTACATTAGGATTTTTACCCTAAGCAAAATAAATAGCTCTGTCTAGCACGCTGAGAGATACCCACTGCAGAGCACTTTGCCATCTTTTCTCCTGTGGGCAGAATAAACCCCTGCTTGGCTAATCTGTTGGAGCAGAGTGATAACAGTGGCTAAGGTCTTCAATGTAGTAGAGCTGATGCTCTGTTTGCCCTTTGAGTTATTCACCACTATACCAAGTCGACCCCTAGTCCTTATCCCTGATGAACTTGTGGAGATCTGAGAGGGTTAGATGGGTGAAAGCAAGGTGTAACCATTTTACGGGGTAGTGGCTAGGGCAGCGTTTCCCAAACTTGGTCCTCGGGACCCCAAGGGGAGTATGTTTTGGTTTGAAATGATAGAAATGAAACTAATCATTGTATCAGCTGTGTAGTGCTAGGGCAACAAAAACAAAACGTGACATTTCTGGAACAGAAATGGTTGATTATGAGACCAATGGTCAACTCCCATGATGTGTCTTGCCCCACATTTGAAACCCTGATAATGTACTGGTACACTTATTTATTCCAGGAATGAAGGCCTCATCTGAAGATGTCAAGCCATATTATTGGCTATAAGCCGTATCATAGGGAGGTGACCAAGAACCCGATGGTCACTCTGACAGAGCTCTAGAGTTCCTCTGTGGTGATGGGAGAACCTTTCAGAAGGACAACCATCTCTGTAGTACTCCACCACTCAAGCCTTTATGGTAGAGTGGCCAGACTGAAGCAACTCCTCAGTAAATGGCACATGACAGACCACTTGGAGTTTGCCAAAAGGCACCTAAAGACTCTCAGACCATGAGAAACGACATTCTCTGGTCCAAAATTGAACTCTTTGGCCTGAAAGCCAAGCTTCACATCTGGAGGAAACCTAGGAGGAAGGACCAGACCAGACAAGTACAGAGAGATCGTTGATGAAAACCTTCTCCAGAGCAAACATTTAAAAAAAAAAAATGCTTTGTCATTATGGGTAATTGTGTGTAGATTGATGAGTAAAAAAAACTATTTAATCAATTTTAGAATAAGGCTGTAACCTAACAAAATGTGGAAAAAGTCAAGGGGTCTGAATACTTTCAGAAGGCACTGTACATGTAGGCAAATCAATTTTAGATGATTTGAGAGTTAACTCAGAGCTTAGACATACTCATAGGCAGTATTGGGTACTCAATCACTACTACATGAGAGAAGATTCAACACTTTGTTAAAAATATTCAGTCAATTAATGGTAGGTATGAAGACCAAAACATGACCTCTTTTGAGAGGATACCTCCTCCACTGCTTCACCAACCAAAGGTAATAGAGTTACCATTTCACACCAGACACCAGAGTGTTCGCAATATTTGAACTATCATAGAGAAGTGGTAAGTGTGTTGATATAAGCTGGTAATATGTTAGGAATGATGATTCAATAATGTCTTGGATGTAAATTTGGCCAGGGCATCAGGGTTTCAATGATGGGTCAAAACACATCATGAAAACCAAAAGTGAGGAAATAACTATTGTGCAACTGTGCAACTATTGAAAACAAGGTTACATGATGATACATAAGGGTTAATCTTGTAAGCATTTGGAAGTGCATTTATAAATGGTTAATAACAGGAGGTAAATATTGGCTCACTATTTGGCAAACACTGACCAGTTACTGAAATATTTTGACCGAAGCGATATCACCGTTTATTAATGGTTTACAATGCATTTGTAAATTATTCAATAATTGTTAATACCGTAATTATAACCCCTTTATAAACCCATTACAAATGGAACCTTATTGTAAACTGGGGTGGTAGGGTAGCCTAGTGGTTAGAGCATTGGACTAGTAACCGGAAGGTTGCAAGTTCAAACCCCCGGGCTGTCGTTCTGCCCCTGAACAGGCAGTTAACCCACTGTTCCTAGGCCGTCATTGAAAATAAGAATTTGTTCTTAACTGACTTGCCTAGTTAAATAAAAGGTCAAATATTTTTTTTTAATTAAAAAATCCACAACAGTAATGCTTCGTTTACCATGGGCCTTGCCCGTGCAACCTGCAATTTCCGTGAATCTGATTGGTCAAGAGACGCAAAGAGCCTGCAGCAGAACTCTGATGTGAAGGACAGAGAAATTGTTCTTGAGATGACTAACCATGAGGAAAATCGGTTTCAAACGCATTGCATCGATATATTTAATTAAACTAAATCAAGTCCTGTGGCAAATGTTGCCTCACCACATGTTTCCCGGCGGCCCTGCCAGTGAGAAAAGCAATCCCTCTTGATAATACGAAATAAAACGTTTGCTTAAAATGTTTATAAAATGTAGGAATACATTATGAAATAATACAGAACAAAAATATAAACGCGACATGCAACAATTTCAACAATTTTACGGAGTTACAGTTCATATAAGGAAAACAATCAATCATTAGGTCGTAATCTATCGATTTCACATGACTGGGCAGAGTGGCAGCCATGGGTGGGCCTGGGAGGGCATAGGTCCACCCACTTGGGAGCCATGCCCACCCACTGAGGGAGCCAGGCCCAAACAATCAATTTTGGCTGGAGGTGGGTTATGGTAGAGAAATTAACATTGAACTTTCTAGCAACAGTTCTGGAGGACATTCCTGCAGTCAGCATGCCAATTGCACTCTCTCTCAAAACTTGAGAATCTATTGTGTTGTGTAACAAAACTGCACATTTTAGAGCGGCCTTTTATTGTTCCCAGCACCTGTGTAAAGATAATGCTGTCTAATAAGCTTCTTGATATGCCACACCTGTCTTAATCAATCCCAAATAAATTTTAACTAACTCAATGTAATTAATGTATCAACTGAACCACAGAGGAGATGGAAGCAGATAGACAAAGTGACAGAAAAATGAGGATAAAACCTTCTGACAAGCTGTTTATGAGTTGTCAGTTTGTGTTTGGATCAAGAGTTGCTTAGGAAAGGGAAGCGCCCAACAATTTGAACTGAAAACTGTCATGCTGGCCTGCTCACCGATCAAGGCTTGCTTCATCTTAGCCCTTGTTTTAGTCACACTTTCTGACTCCAAACAACTTTAAGAAATGTCTATGATGTCAAGTACAGATACAGTTGGAGTCAGAAGTTTCCATACAACTTAGCCAAATACATTTAAACTCAGTTTTTCACAATTCCTGACGTTAATCCCAGTAAAGACGCTCTGACTTAGGTCAGTTAGGATCACCACTTTATTTTAAGAATGTGAAATGTCAGAATAATGGTAGAGAGATTTTTTATTTCAGCTTTTATTTCTTTCATCACATTCCCAGTGGTTCAGAAGTTTACATACACTCAATTAGTATTTGGTAGCATTGCCTTTAAATTGTTTAACTTGGGTCAAACGTTTCGGGTAGCCTTCCACAAGCTTCCCACAATAAGTTGGGTGAATTTTGGCCCATTCCTCCTGACAGAGCTGGTGTAACTGAGTTAGGTTTATAGGCGGCAGGGTAGCCTAGTGGTTAGAGCGTTGGACTAGTAGCAAGTTCAAACCCCCGAGCTGACAAGGTACAAATCTGTCGTTCTGCCCCTGAACAGGCAGTTAACCCACTGTTCCTAGGCCATCATTTAAAATAAGAATTTGTTCTTAACTGACTTGCCTAGGCAGGAGACCTGGTGCGTGGAGAAGGCACCGGATGGACCGGGCTGTGGGGGAGTTATGTTGATATAGGACTTGTTTTTACTGTGGATATAGATATTTTTGTACCTATTTCCTCCAGTATCTTCCCAAGGTCCTTTTCTGTTGTTCTGGGATTGATTTGCACTTTAAGCACCAAAGTACGTTCATCTCTAGGAGACAGAACGCATCTCCTTCCTGAGCGGTGTGAAGGCTGCATGGTCCCATGGTATTCATACTTGCATACTATTGTTTTTACAGATGAATGTGGTACCTACAGGCATTAGGAAATTGCTCCCAAGAATGAACCAGACTTGTGGAGGTCTACAAAAATATTTTCTGGAGTCTTTGCTGATTTCTTTTGATTTTCCCTTGATGTTAAGCAAAGAGGCACTGAGTTTGAAGGTAGGCCTTGAAATATATCCACAGGTACACCTCCAATTGACTCAAATGATGTCAATTAGCCTATCAGAAGCTTCTAAAGCCATGACATAATTTTCTTTAATTTTCCAAGCTGTTTAATTAAAGACATAGTCGACTTAGTGTGTGTAAACTTCTGACCAACTGGAAATGTGATACAGAACATTTTAAGTTAAATAATCTGTCTGTAAACAATTGTTGGAAAAATTACTTGTGTCATGCACAAGGTAGAAGTCCTAACCGACTAACCAAAACTATAGTTTGAAAAACAAGTTTTAATCACTCCAACCTAAGTGTATGTCTAACGGTTTTCCGAGGAGTATGAAGGATCGGACCAATGCACAGAGTGGTAAGGGTTCATGTTATATTTATTAAACTGAACATTAAAATAACAAAGGAAAACCGGCCGCAAAACCTAAACCCATAGAGGATCATAAGATTATCATAAGATTCATCAACCGTGTCTTTTGGAGATGGGTGTCAGTGGTGTTCACAAGAACATGGTGGGGATCACAAGGGTCTTCATCATCACACCAAGCCTCATGATTGTGGTCAATGTGCCAGTGGTAACTGTCCCCGGTGCTGTAACGAACCATGCTCTCTCAGATGTGGTATCACACCTGTTAAGACCTTTTCTATAACTTTATGTGAAGTCTATTTCTTATTGCAACGGCAAGTAAAATATGCCCGTTGTGTTTTATAGAAATGCAAGGTGTTTAATGTGAATGATTTTATGCTTACTGGTAAATGTTTTTTATTCTGTTTCATGTTTTCTAAAAATACATTTGAACTATATTTATTTTTAAAATGGTCTGGGGGGTAGTGTAAGAATATTTAGATAAATACATAACGCAGCGTTTGAGAGGACTAAAAACTAGAGTACTAATAGTCAATAGGGAATTGTAAATAGGAGTTGGGTTTCAGTTCAACATCTGTTCAGAATCTGTGGAATGTCACTCCTGAACTCAGAGCGACATGTGCTACGTGGGCCACGTTTTTATTGGTCTGTACATTGAGTCTGGAGTGGGATACTTTTTATTTGGCCATTGGCCAAGTTGTACTGCAAGGACTTCTGATTGGTCAACCCCAGGCTAGGGTGGGGGGTTATAAATGCATCCTGTTCCTTTTAGTTCGGTGGGGAAAAGCTGAGGACAGGGGGAGACTGAACATCTGACTCCCAGCATAACATCTTGAATTGTCCTCTCTGAATAAACCTATTTTTCTCCCCCTGATTTTCTTTGGAGTTTGTGTTATTGAAGAATAACTGCTAACAGTACCCAGAGTTTCCCAAGCCAGCGAGCTCCGGACAGACAGACACAGCTGTAGACTATTTGCGCAAAGGATAAGAAGTAATCAGGTAGGCCTATTTTATGATGTTTCCACCAGATCAGAGCATGACAATGTTTCTCCTTTCATGCTGAGCGGTTATTGAAAGGGAGAGAGCTGAAAAGATTTCTCAAATTGGTTTTGTTGAGGAACTATTGTGATTTTCAATGTAAAAACAGACTTATTTTACTTGCTGTTTGAGGTGAAGAAAAAAGTTAAGATAATCAGAAATTGTTTCAGATCCCCAAATGGGCACATTTATAGGCATACATTAGCGCGCAGGCCAGGTAGCCTAGGCCTTCTTCTATGCATAATCAGGTGCATGTCCTCACTCAAGATTGACAGGAGCACTCCAAATGAAAGACAATGAATAAATTGACAACTCGTAAATGGCATGAAATAAAGCAACAACAAAAAATCTCACAAGTGTAAACTTGGTTGTGTGCTCTGCAAACAACGTGTCCACTAATACAATGACAACGGTAACATTGGAATAATACATTAACAGAGATGACCGTAACCAAACAAACATTGTATATTAGAAATGATGGGAATTGACGGTAAATGTACTACTGTTGACACTCGTGTGCCATCACTGCGGCCTCGGCAATGGATTAGTCCACTGAGACAGGCGTGAATCAGACAGGCGTCTGGTGTGCCATACATTTTTTATATATCATTTTCACTGCTCTACTAAAAAAATCTTGGTCAACCAACAGCCTATCGACTAAATGGGGTCAGCCATATAGTAATTACGAATATAGTTAGGATTTTGTACATTAAGTTTTACTTGACTGGTAGATTAACAGGTAGAGTAGGGAACTATGTAACATTCAAGGGCATGAGGTTATGAGGTCAAATCCCAGTGAAGACATGCTATTTTTTTTTTAATTGTTTTATGTGAAACCACAATTTATGCACCATTTCTCAAATAATTTGTTTTATTTAGTATAGTATTAAGCATCCGGCTGAAATAAAATCTCTTTTGAGATTTGTTGGTATTTCGGAATTAAGTAAACATGATGATAAAACAATTGATGAAAATGTATATTTTCTTTAGTTTATCATACTACCACAACATGTTTATACATTTTCACAAAAAAATGACATTCATCAATAATTTCAAATCTCACTACAATAAATGACACAAAATGTAATAGCCCATTTCATAGAGAATGTTCCAAACTGGACAACATTTAGTAGCTTACTTTGAAGAGATCTAAATAGGTCTAAATATGCGTTTGCTAGTCTAAAGTCAGTGTACTTGTCTTTAACTGACCTTTCCCAAAAGTCAGACTCTTCCCACATGCCAAAACATTTTTCTGCACTTTGGTGAATGCTATTGATATGTTGTAAATGTTTTATTCTAGTTAACATTTTTCTAGGTGCATTTTATGTACATCTTCAATATTTTACAGAAAAATATATTTAAAAAACTGTTTATCCACAATCTGCTCTGCAGTGTCTTAACAACATGAAACCAACATATTTGACTGACTTCATCCAGTGTCCCCCAAAAATTATTTGCGCGATATTTGGACACACCTACTCAATCAAGGGTTTTTCTACATTGTAGAATAACAGTAAAGACATCAAAACTATGAAATAAAACATATGGAATCATGTAGTAATTTAAAAAAGTGTTAAACAAATCATAATATTTATTAGATTGAGATTCTTCAATGCAGCCACCCTTTGCCTTAATGACAGCTTTGCACACTCTTCGTATTCTCCCAACCAGCTTCACTTGGAATGTTTTTCCAATAGGAGTTCCCACATGTGCTGAGCACTTGTTGGCTGCTTTTCCGTCACTCTGCGGTCCAACTCATCCCAAACCATCTCAATTGGGTTGAGGTCAGGTGATTGAGGAGGCCAGGTCATCTGATAAAGCACACCATCACTCTGCTACTTAGTCAAATAGCCCTTACACAGCCTGGAGGTGTGTTAGGTCATCATCCTGTTGAAAAACAAATGATAGTCCCACTAAGCCCAAACCAGATGGGATGGTGTATCTCTGCAGAACGCTGTGGTAGCCATTATGGTTAAGTGTGCTTTGAATTCTAAATAAATCACTGAACGTCTCACCAGCAAAGCACCATCACACCTCCTCCTCCATTCTTCATGGTGAGAACCGCACATGCAGAGATCATCCGTTCACCTACTCTGCGTCTCAAAAAGACAGGTCAGTTGGATCCAGCATTCTCAAACTTGGACTCATCAGACCAAAGGACAGATTTCCAATGGTATATTGTCCATTGCTTGTGTTTCTTAGCCCAAGCAAGTCTCTTCTTATTATTGGTGTCCTATAATAGCGGTTTCTTTGCAGCAATTCGACCATGAAGGCCTCAGTCTCCTCTGAACAGTTCATGTTGAGATGGGTCTGTTACTTGAACTCTGTGAACCAGCAAAGGTAAGTCTGGCTCTTCCTTTCCTGTGGCGGTCCCCATGACAACCAGTTTCATCATAGTGCTTGATGGTTTATGCGACTGCACTTGAAGAAACATTCAGTGTTGTTTCCATAATATGGACTTGGTCTTTTACCAAATAGGGCTATATTCTGTATACCACCCCTACCTTGTCACAACACAACTGATTCGCTCAAACGCATTAAGAAAGAAAGAAATTCCACAAATTAACTTGTTAATTGAAATGCATTTCAGGTGACTACCTCATGAAGCTGGTTGAGAGAATGCCAAGAGTATGCAAAGATGTCATCAAGGCAAAGGGTGGCTACATTAAAGAATCTCAAATATAAAATAGATTTTAGTTTGTTTAAAACTTTTTTGATTACTGTGTTATTTCATAGTTTTAATGTCTTCCCTATTATTCTACAATGTAAAAAATAGTGAAAAGGTAATATATTTGTGTCAACATTCAACCGGTAAATAGTGATTGAGATATGATTAAGGGTAAAAACTTACCCTATGAGGGTGTGGTGACTGGCCGTAAAGGGGTTTAAAACAACAATACTTTATTGAAACACTGACAAAGCGTTTTTCCTGCCATAGTTTCTGTATAAAGCTGAGGGATGGGTCTGGAAAAAATGCAACCACTCTAAAATACATAGACTAAACCATGGAAAAAAGGACTGACCGTCCATGATATCAAAACTATAGTTTTAACCATGTTTTTATGATATACAGTGTTATTTTGTACTGTTTACAAATACTAGAGTAAATGTGGAGTTTTCTGACTTGTGAAACTTGTAAATTCGTTTTTTTTCACGTGTGAAAGTTATATTTTCACATGTAAAAAGGGGGTGTTAGCATGTGAAATCTGAAATGTAGTACATTTAAGCTCAACACGTAACAATTCTGTGGCTCGTGAAAATGTGAAAAATGCACATTTGATGTGTTTTCTTGTAAGGGAGTCTTTGCAATTCTACCTTTAGTCATATAGGGCAAGCTAAGCAGCTGAACAATTCCTAAATAATGCAATTAAAAGTACAGGCTATTACATTGTCCTAAATTCATCCATGGATTTCAATATGCATTGTGTACAATTTTCCTAATTTGAGATCTTAATTTAAATCATACGTACACATAAACCCATCATTGTTTTATTATTTGTGAAAAACTGAGTTAAACACTCATGGTCTAAAATAGGCCTACTGAAATCGACAATGAACCTCACATGGGACATTAATTCATAATGATCCCCCTTTGAAGAGGACATGATAAGACAGATCTCAAGGGACAGAACATACAGCTTTCTTTTCAGAACAAAGAACTGCCTCAACTGAGTCCATTATTAAATGCAAGCTTGTGTTACATTTCTCTGAGCTGGTCATCTGACATCCCTTATAATATGGCCATTACCTTCTAAGAGGACTACATTTGGAGTTGAAAAAGCACCGGAAACTCAGATATTTTAGTAAATCATTCATTAATGCCAATGGGAGAATAATTCAAGTAAAGTGCATGGAACTAAACTCAGAATACCACCCAGAGATCATTTGTTTTTTTGACCAATGTGAGACTACTCTGGCAGCAGCACACACTTGCTCCTTCATTGGCTTGCTATGTCAGCTTTCGGTATACACTTTTGACTTTCCTCTATGCTCACTGCAAATGATGTCTAATAGTATTTGGGTCAAAGAATAGGCTAGTGCAGTTTGTGGGCACAATTCTTAAGCAATGCTGTCCCAAAGGGCACAAAAATCCAATGAAAAAGTGACTTGGATGCAAAACATTTCTGTAAAATGTTTCTCTTATTGGATGATGAGGTTGTTTCCCCGGCCTGTATCCCTACTGACTCAAATTGCATATATATTGTATGTCACGCGACTGCATGGTCAATGGTATGACAATAATAATGTTTGTGGAGTAACATCTTTGCTGTTAGCCACAGATGTTACTGTATAGCTGAAATGTACAATTAAGACATGATACAAAATGTAGACATTCTGCCACTTGTTCTTAATTTGTAGACGATAAGAAGTACTGTACTTCAAATAAGTACCAGCTTATTATTCAAAAACAAACATTTCAACAAAGCCTCCTGTGAAGATTAACAGACATGTATGGCCTATGTTGCATACATTGAATCTCACTCTACTTTGCAGACTGTTATACTCTAGTTTTTTGACAGTAATTAAAAATGCAACTATTTCAAACGTAAAAAATGGTTTTGAAGTCGACTGGGTGGTAAAAAACCTGTCAATCATTCCGATCAGATTGACTACAATTGAATTAAGGTATATCCTTTGTGGCGTTGTATTGGAACCAGAGGTCATGTGGATAATTGCTATTTTCCTGAGCTCTCTGCTTAACCAAGTACAACATTTCAATGGGCCATTAAAATGCAAATTGTTACATTAATTGTACACTTGGGTGTGTTAACTGCTGAACGCTGCATTGTGTTTGCCTAGGTAAATAAAGAACACACAGTTAGCGATCATGGCACACTGATTGAGAAGCTTTAATTAGACAGTGTACTATTACATTACAATTAAATAAAAGTCTTTACTTTCTACTGTACATGATAGACATGTTTTTCAGATGTTTTATTGTACTGTTACATACAGTGCTTTTGTAAAGTATTCAGACCCCTCGAGTTCTTCGACATTTTGTTATGTTACAGCTTTATTCTAAAAATAATGACATAATTTTTTTCCCCTCATCAATCTACACATAAGGAATTGTCCTTAGAGCTCAGAGACAGGATTGTGTCAAGGTGTGCCAACAGGACAATAACGCTAAGCACACAGCCAAGACAACACAGGAGTGGCTTCGGGACAAATCTTTGAATGTCCTTGAGTGGCCCAGCCAGATCCCGGACTTGAACCCAATCGAACATCTCTGGAGAGACCTGAAAAAAGCTGTCTCAACCCGACAGAGCTTGAGAGGATCTACAGAGAAGAATGGGAGAAACTCTCCAAATACAGGTGTGTCAAGCTTGTAGCGTCATACCCAAGAAGACTTGAGGCTATAATCGCTGCCAAAGGTGCTTCAACAAAGTGTTGAGTAAAGGGTCTGAATGCTTTTTCCTTTTTTTATGAATTTGCAAACATTTCTATAAACCTGTTTTTGCTTTGTGGGATATTGTGTGTAGATGAATTAGTTTTTTATATTTTAGAATAAGGCTGTAACATAATGTGGAAAAAGTCAAGGGGTCTGAATACTTTCTGAATGCCAGTGGTGTAAAGTACTTAAGTAAAAATACTTTGAAATACTACTTAAATTCATTTTTGGGGTATCTGTACTTTACTTCATTATTTATATTTTTGACAACTTTTACTTCAATACATTCCTAAAGAAAACAATGTATTATTTACTCCATATATTTTCCCTGACACCCAAAAGTACTAGTTACATTTTGAATGCTTAGCAGGACAGGAAGATGGTCCAATTCAAACACTTACCAAGAGAATATTCCTGGCATCTCTACTGCCTCTGATCTTTGTTTGTAAATGCTGTCTGGGTGTTGGAGTATGCACTGTATAACATAATAAAACAGAACAAAAGGACTGTGTGGCGATGTTTCAGGGACATTTACTCTTTGTTTGAGCCAGAAACAAAACATTGGGTGTTCAATAAACAAAACAAAACGATTATTCAGACAGGTGTAAGCAGCTACATAATTACGTGCTAATTGCACATTCTATCTGTTATCCAGCTCTCCTCTCTCCATTCAGACCACATTCAACACTAACTAGGTGTCAACAAGGCTGCAATGGGAAGTGCTGTCTCCATGCATCAGTCATCTCCCGCAAATACAGAGCATCCTCAGTGACGCAGCCCTCGTGTCAGTGTGTGGGTCACCGGATATGTCTACTTTACGTGGACATATCCGTGCCATCTACCGCGTCAATCATACTTGCCAGATCTGGTGAACTTGTCAGCTGCAGGATGCACTGTTTATCTTTCTGACCAAGTCCATGGTGTCAGAAATCCTCTGGCCAGAATCTATGTCTCACTCTGGTCAGAGTGTAGTTTGACCAGCAGTAAGTCCCTTGCTGAAGGTGAATATAAACAAATCCACTCTCCATTGAAATCCCCTGGAATAGGATCTGTTAACTTTGGTTTGACAGACCCGCAAGGTATTTTGTTTCGTTCTGACAAATGCCTACATCAGACTTCTCAGTCCTAATGATTTGGTCAGCCCTAAGACTAGTGTTTCCTTGTGCCTTCCCCCATTCCCGTTGTCATCCTCCTCTTTTGATGGGATTAGTAGCTTAGTTTTTAGAGTGAATAGTGGTGGTTAGCCATGTGAAGCCTGTTGCAGGTTACATTGGTGCTGTGACACATCACAAAGTTCGTGGTTATCAGAGCTGCTGGGATAGCTTTTTAAGGAATAAAATGTTTAAGGTGGCGGGTATAGTTTTCTACAAGTTTCTTTGTGTGTGTCCCTACTGTAACTTGCTGATTGGTTGTTGAAGCCAATTTATTTTATGCATGCAGCACTCTCTGTGCTTCAAAATTCAGTGACAAAACTATCTCCTTTCGGATCCCCTAGCCTCACTGAGAGGCAGAGATGAGGGGGGATAGCTCGATGTGTGCTCAGAGTTTCATCAAACTGGAAGTTAAGGCCAAACCACACAAGAAAAAAAAAAGTATTTGTCATCTTAATAATCTGGGTAGCCTTGCACAACTGAAAAGCAGTAAGATAAACCACAATTCTATATTTTTTTATGTCAACTAATGCAGTATTTTAAACCTTGAGGGAGTGAGACCTGGTAAGCTGTGTGACAAAGGGTGGTCCATTACACAACACTTTTATCCCTATACTTAACATGCACTACTTGTGATAAACTGAAACCATCAGGTTTGTGCAGCGGTCTTTGAAGGAAAAAAAGGAAAAAGCATTTAGATGGTAGAAAAATACTTTTTTTCTTCATGAGAAGACAGCTGGAGGCCATTCTAGCTTGCTTTCAGAGAAAGAGTTTTGGAAAAACAAGAAATGTTCTCGGTTTCTCCTTCTGACACACTTTACTTCAATTCATCGTCCTGCTGTGCAGTTCACTTGGCTCTCCTCCTCACAGGCAGGAGTGACAGCTGCCAATTAACTGACCTTGTAGCTGAAGGTGGTGCCACTACCAAGCTCTCTCAGCGCCCAACTGTCTGCTTCTTAATAACCGTAGGACAAAATTCTTTCGCCCTGCCGTTCCTGCACCTTAAGGCTCAATGAAATGGAACCAATTCAATAGGCTTTTATAAACAAGAATATTCTCATTAACGGAACAGATTTTTATTGAATCATTTTTATGTGATACCAATCAGACAAACAAATATTATACTGGGATAGCATTGTTTGTGGTCATACGCACATCCTTAAAAACGTAGGTGAGTTTAAAATAACAGAGTCCTGCACACTGAACATGCTCCCAATTTACCACCTATATTGGCAATGTTTCAATCCAACATGGATCTTCGTCATGTCAAAAGGTACTCATAATATTGCTAGAAATAATATTCAATTATTAACACCCTGGAGATCATATTAGCGATGATATAGTAAAATCATAGTCTTGGTCCTAGTTTCACAGGGTCCATTTCAGAAGTAAGCCTCAGTGTAAGTACCTCTTATTGGGTTATCAATCATAGGACTCTGAAAGCACACAAAGTGTCATGCTTAGGTACAGCCGTCCATCTCTCTAAGGTTTTGAATATATGGTGACATAATTTGTATAGGTGATTAAGTTCATGGAGGTTAAGCTATCGGTTGCTGGGAAAAATGTTTTGTAATAGACACGTGTTCATGAAGTTGAATAGTTATGTTCACAATTGCTAGCTAATAATAACACTAAGTGGATGATACTGAAACTCAGTAATTATTGTATTTTGATTAATCTAATTTATGACCATTTCCTTGTAAAAGTCTAAAACGTACTATATATGTTTTATTGCTTTTAAATTTGACTGACAATCAAAGCATGCATGGTTAGGATGGTCATTTTAAAATAATCTACTCATTCACATATGCATAATAGTTCATCTGGAACAAACCGTTTACACGGTCATAAAGAATGGAACAGGGAGAGATATCCTTGATTGAAAAAAACCAGTTATCTTCTTATCATAAATCAATGTAATGCATGTAAACAGCTATTTCCAAATGCACCCCTTATTCGGTATACTGTGGGCATAAATGAGCCCAAATGGAAATATGAGAAATGAACACCGCCATTACAAGCACATATCAGATTGTAATCTGGTTGTAATTAAGTCATTTTACTTGCTGGCAATAGTGATAACGGAATTGGAATAGTACTAATTAAACGTTTGGGCTGCTTTTGTATTGGTTGTACATGGTCTTATTCACTAGGGGACACTAGCGCAAAATAATTTTACAATCGAAAACAAAAAAGAGCATTCCTTATTGGACAAACATAGGTAATCCCTGCCTGTTTCATTCAGTTTTCTCTCATTCGTACTCTAAAGAATACAGCCCAGGTATATAACGACTATGCAAAGCTAGCTATGCCTTTGTCCTCAGCTGTGATTGTAGTTGAATGTGACAGTCAGAATGCATCAGTGATTCAGCTCTAGAGCTTATGAAGTGATGATACTGTAGTTAAATACTAACTGCTAATAAGGATACTTAATTATGGGTGAAATGATAAGTGTAAAACGATCATGGGGTTTTAAAGTGACCTCCGTATCCCTCATCCTCGTCGCTACTCTGAAGAGACAAATCAAGAACCATCCAATCGTATGTTACTGTGAGTGATTACTACTGTGGTAAAAATATTGACATATTTTTTAGGTGATAGGTCTGTAACTATAACTGAAAAGCATAACAATTCTAATTCAAATGAATAACTATGTTCACACTACAAAGACAATGATGATAAGGATAATGAATGAACTATCTGTGACCAACCAGAGCCATAAACTATAGCAGTTTATACAGTTTGGAAACTGTTATATTTGTTGGAATTCCTCTGACACTTCCAGCTAGGCTGGGATATGAAATGCTATGTTGTGCAGGTTCAAGGAAGATTTACCTGTCAGTGAACCTCACTGTCTGTCAACTTCAGAGATACTGTACCTGGAATGTGTTGTGACAGGCGTCCCTGTGGTTGGTAGAGTAGTACACACTTAGAAAAACGAATTCCAAAAGGGTTCTTTGGCTTTCCCCAAAGGATAACCCTTTCTGGTTCCAGTTAGAACCCTCTGTAGAAAGCCAACTTGGAATCCAACACAGTATGGATCAAACAAGTCTTTTGAGGACAGGTGTATTTCATGTGAATACCCAATGACAATGTCTGCGAGAGGAACAGCTTGTGGGTGTTTTGGTTTGAATGTGGTTACACCTCTGAAAAAGCGTACAAATTCATAGTGCCCTCTGTTTTGTTTTTTTGTTAATTTGATGTAATTGCCACCTCAGTCTCAAACCTGCATAAATGATCACTGCTCTCTTAAAGGGTAAATCGGCAGTTAATTCTTGAATAATATACAGTGCCTTCAGCAATAATTCATACCCCTTGACTTATTCCACATTTTGTTATGTTACAGCCTGAACTCAAAATGATTGAATCTTTTCTTACATCTCACTTATACCCCATAATGGCAAAGTGAAAACATGTCTTTTTAAATGTATTGAAATTAAGAAATATCTAATTTACATAAATATTCACACCCCTGAGTCAATACATGTTAGAATTACCTTTGGCAGCAATTACAGCTCTGCGTCTTTCTGGGTAAGTCTCTAAGACAGTGTTTCCCAAACTTGATCCTCGGGAACCCAAGGGGTGCACATTTAAATTATTGCCCTAGCACTACACAGCTGATTCAAATCATCAAGCTTTGTGTTTATGGACTAATCATCTAACCATCATTGTGTTTACAGACATATTCAATCTCTCCCTATCCCAGTATTTTGTCCCCACTTGCTTCAAGATGTCCACCATTGTTCCTGTACCCAAGAAAGCAAAGGGTCTATTGCCCCATAGCACTCTCCTCTGCCATCATTAAGTGCTTTCAGAGGCTAGTTAACTTTTTATGGCTGCAGGGGCAGTATTGAGTAGCTTGGATGCCCATTGTAAACAGCCAGCTCCTCAGTCTCAGTTGCTAATATATGCATATTATTATCTGTATTGGATAGAAAACACTCTGAAGTTTCCAAAACTGTCAAAATATTGTCTGTGAGTGCCTCTATTTTGAAAACTCCATGTTCCATAGCCTCCCTTTGCTGGATTTAAAGGGATATTAACCAGATTCCTTTTCCTATCGCTTCCTCAAGTCTTCAGACATAGTTTCAGGCTTTTATTTTGAAAAATGAGCTAGAAAGATAACATCACGTCAAGTGGTCACATGAGTTTTGCTCGCGCAACAGAGTTTGGATAGGTATTGCTTTTCCCTCTCCTACTGTGAAAGACATTTGCAGTTGATATATTATCGATTATATATTTTAAAAACAACCTGAGGTTTGATTATAAGAAACAGGAGTCGCTGGTACACAATGAGACAAGGACATCCCTACCGGCCAAGCCCTCCCTAACCTGGACGACACTAGGCGCTGCAGTACAGCGCCCTTAACCACTGCGCCACCCGGGAGGCCGCTATAAAAAATAATCTTTATGGAACAAAATTAACATTTGCTGTCTAACTGGGAGTCTCGTCAGTGAAATCATCCAAAGATCATCAAAGGTAAACGTTTAATTTGATTGCTTTTCTGATTTTTGTGACCAAGCTTCCTGCTGCTAACTGGACATAATGCTATGCTAGGCTATCGATAAACTTACACAAATGCTTGTCTTGCTTTGACTGTAAAGCATAATTTCAAATCTGAGATGACAGGGTGATTAACAAAAGGCTACACTGTGTTTCACTATACAGTACATCTTAGTCAAATACATTTAAACTACATTTTTCACAATTCCTGACATTTAATCCTAGTAAAAATGATCTGTATTAGGTCAGTTAGGATCACCACTTTATTTTAAGAATGTGAAATGTCAGGATAATAGACAAATATTAGACATAATGATTTATTTCAGCTTTAATTTCTTTCATCACATCAGAAGTTTACATACACTCAATTAGTATTCGGTAGCATTGCCTTTGACCCAAGTTAAACAATTCAAACATTTCGGGTAGCCTTCCACAAGCTTCCCACAGTAAGTTGGGTGAATTTTGGCCCATTCCTCCTGACAGAGGTTTGTAGGCCTCCTTGCTCGCACAAGCTTTTTCAGTTCTGCCCACAAATATTCCATGGGATTGAGGTCAGGGCTTTGTGATGGCCACTCCATTACCTTGACTTTGCCATTTTGCCACAACTTTGGGTCGTTGTCCATTTCAAAGACACATTTGCGACCAAGCTTTAACTTCGTGGCTGATGTCTTGGGATGTTGCTTCAGTATATCCACATAATTTCCCTTCCTCATGATGCCATCTATTTTGTGATGTGCACCAGTCCCTCCTGTAGCAAAGCACCCCCACAACATGATGCTGCCACCCCGTGCTTCATGGTTGAGATGGTGTTCTTCGGCTTACAAGCCTCCCCCTTTTTCCTCCAAACACAACGATGGTCATTATGGCCAAACAGTTCTATTTTTGTTTCATCAGACCAGAGGATATTTCTACAAAAAGTACGATCTTTGTCCCCATGTGCAGTTGCAAACCGTAGTCTGGCTTTTTTTATGGCGGTTTTGGAGCTGTGGCTTTTCTTTTTCCTTGCTGAGCGGCCTTTCAGGTTATGTCGATATAGGACTCTTTTTACTGTGAATATAGATACTTTTGTACCTGTTTCCTCCAGCATCTTCACAAGGTCCTTTGCTGTTGTTCTGGGATTTATTTGCACTTTTCGCAACAAAGTATGTTCATCTCTAGGAGACAGAATGCGTCTCCTTCTTGAGCGTTATGAAGGCTGTGTGGTCCCATGGTGTTTATACTTGCGTACTATTGTTTGTACAGATGAATATGGTACGGTTGGGGTTTGTTTCCTTATTCCTTGTCAATCATTGGCTCATTGGTGAAATTAGCAATTGCAGACAGAAGTTGACAACAGGAACATAACGCATGTTTCCGAGTAAGTTCTACTAAATATAAAAGGTTATTTTATTAAACCCGTTTAAAGTCACAGTAAACGTAGTGTGTGTAAACTTCTGACCTACTGGAATTGTGATACAGTGAATTATAAGTGAAATAATCTGTCTGTAAACAATTGTTGGAAAAATTACTTTGTGCCATGCACAAAGTAGATGTCCTAACCGACTTGCCAAAACTATTGTTTGTTTACAAGAAATATGTGGCGTGGTTGAAAAACGACTTTTAATGACTCCAACCTAAGTGCATGCAAACTTCGACCTCAACTGTATGTGTTGTGTATTTGATGTATTGCTGCAGTTCTCACCCCTGCTAAAATAAGTAACAGTAAACTTGAGTTCTAACTGATTTTTAAAAAAAAATCCTCAATAGTGGTAGTGACTCCTCTGCTGTCTCTGGCTCCACACCCACCCATCTAGAGGTGTGTAGGTTAGTACCTTTTATGTAGGGGAAGCTAATGATCCATCATATATGACATTCCTGCGAGTGTGTAAACTTTAATTTTGTACTACCTTTGCATTTTTGTATGTTGTCTATAGTTATGTACTTGAAAATGTATCAATTGACCAATTTGGCCAAACTCTTGGCCATAGAGCTGACCCCAGTAAGGGCAAGCCTGTTGGATTTCTGTTTTCTTTTGTTTGATATGCTGGTACATAGTGTGACGTAACACAAGCTTGGTTTAAGCTTGTGTTACGTCACACTCTTGTCATTTGTGGGCCAGCCGACCACTACAATATATTTTATTTATATTTATTTGTATTCTTGTTTTTTTTTCACTTTGACCTGCATTGTTGGAGCTTAAGATCGTCATTGTACCCTGTAATTACACCTGCAACCCTGTACATGTGACTATTAAACCACTAATCAAATATACACTGAACAAAAATATGAACGTCCCATGTTTCATGAGCTGAAATAAAATGTCCAAGAAATACTTTGCTACACCCACAATTCCATCTGCAAATTATGTGTATGTGACATAACATTTGCTTTGCCACATTTGTTGCAGTTTTCCTTTAGTGCCTTATTGCAAACAGGATGCATGTTCTGGAATATTTGTATTCTGTACAGGCTTCCTTTTCACTCTGTCGTTTAGGTTAGTATTGTGGAGTAACTACAATGTTGTTTTCTCCTATCACAGTCATTAAACTCTAACTATTTTAAAGTCAGTCCCCATTGGCCTCATAGAAAATCATGTTAAAGCACTATTATTGCACACATAGTGAGTCCATGCAACTTACATTGTGGCTTGTTAAGCACATTTTTACTCCTGAATGTATTTAGGCTTGCCATAACAAAAGGGGTTGAATACTTATTGAACCAAGACATTATTTATTATTTTCAAACCTTTTCTAAAAACATAATTCCACTCTGGAACAACAACATGTGGACAAGGTCAAAGGGTGTGAATACTTTTTGATGGCAATGTAAAATAAATAACGCGTCAATGTAAATGCAATCAAACACTGTATAGCCTCATAACACGGCTAAAAGTATACTGAATAAAAATATAAACGCAACGTGTAAAGTCTTGGTCCCATGTTTCATGAGCTGAAATAAAAGTTCCCAGAAACGTTCCATACGCACACAAAGCTTATTACTTTTAAATGTTGTGCACAAATTTGTTCACATCCCTGTTAGTGAGCATTTCTCCTTTGACACGATAATCCATCCACCTGACAGGTATGGCATATCAAGAAGCTGATTAAAGCATGATCATTACACAGGTGCCCCTTGTGCTGAGGACAATAAAAGGCCACTCTAGAATGGGCAGTTTTGTCACAACACAAGTTTTGAGGGAGCGTGCAATTAGAATGCAGACTGCAGGAATGTCCACCAGAGAATTGAATGTTTATTTCTCTACCATAAGACGCCTCCAATATTGTTTCAGAGAATTTTGCAGAACATCCAACCAGTCTCACAAGCGCAGCCCATGTGTATGAGGTTGTGTTGTTGAGTGGTTTGCTGATGTCAATGTTGTGAACAGAGTGCCCCCATTATGGTGGTGGGGTTCTGGTATGGGCAAGCGTAAACTACGGACAACGAACACAATTGCATTTTATCAATGGCAATTTGAATGCACAAAAATGCTGTGACGAGATCCTGACGCCCATTGTGAGGCCCATTTCTGTATATGTGACCAACAGATGCATTTCTGTATTTCCAGTCATGTGAAATCCATCGATTACGGCCTACTGAATTTATTTCAACTGACTGATTTCCTCATATGAACTGTAACTCAGTAAAATCGTAGAAATTGTTGCATGTTGCGTTTAGTGTATATTTTTTATATTATGGATGGTCAGTCCTTGCCTCCACTGTTCTGTCTATAAATTTGAGAGTGGTTACATTTCTCCAGGCCAATTACAAAGCTTTTTTTTAGTTTAGGGTGATGGACAAATGTTGGAGAGGAGCAGTGCTGGATTTGGCAGGGCTGTATTATAAGGCTCCCTGGAAAATTAGTATGGTGCTGTCAAGACATGAGTGATCAAGGCAAGCTGAAGAAAGGTAGTTTCAAGGAAGCTGGCTGGCCGAAAGCAGAGGTAACTACCCAAGGTAACACCTTCTCTTCTCCAGCAGTGGAACCACTGAGGGTTTCTTCCGTGAGGAGAAGTGTTGATATTGTCTCAGGGAGGAGGAGGAAAAAAACAGCCCATTTTAGGAGTGTGATTCTGAACCACACCCTGGGGGAATTTCAGCGCCAGAAGCTGACATCCGGCATGGAAAGCACGCTAAGATATTGAGCTGTGGATTTACACTGCATGAGCGGAATCAGAAGTAGGTAAGCAGCCACTGCGCAGTCCTGAGGATGCCGACAGGAGCTTTCCATCAAACGAGAGAGGGAAGAAAGAGAGAGGGAGGGAGAGGAAGCTGCCTGGTAATGAATGGAGACCAAGGTTTGAGATTCTTCCTGCATCTCACTCAAAATCATAGGATTGTTATGATCTTAGCTTGTGTATGTGGTTCATACTTTTCGTGCACCATAGGCGAAGGGCATCATGTGGAGAGCATAAGGTGGTCTGCCTAGGGTCAAACACTCCTATAAGTGAGTGAAATAATGGGCAAATAAAAGGAAACCATGATTGTGCTGGTGAAAAACCTGCTCCCCCATCCATAATGGTTTGCTGGTCTAAAGACAGAAACCTAACTTTCAATATAGACACGTAAAGTTCCTTCAGAATGTATTCACACCCCTTTCCACATTTTATTGTGTTACAGCCTGAATTTAAAATTGATTAAATTGAGATTTTGTGTCATTGGTCTAAACACAATAAATCATAATTGTCAAATTTGAATAATGTTTTTTTTATTATTACAAATTAAACACTGAAATGTCTTGAGTCAATAAGTATTCAACCCCTTTGTTATGGCAAGCCTAAATAAGTTCAGGAGTAAAAATGTGTTTAACAAGTCACATTATGAGTTGCATGGACTCACTCTGTACTCTGTATGCAACTATAGTGTTTTTGCATGATTTTTGAATTACCTCATCTCTGTATCCCACACATACAATTATCTCTACAAACATGTGGAAAAGAAATTAACTTTATGTCCTGAATACAAAGCGTTATTTTTAGGGAAAATCCAACAAATAAAACATCACCGAGTAACACTCTTCATATTTTCAATCATGGTGGTGGCTGCATCATGTTATGGGTATGCTTGTCATCATTATGGACTAGGGAGTTTTTTAGGATAAAAATAATGGATTAGAGCTAAGCACAGGCAAAGGTTCAGTCTGCTATCCAACGGACACTGGGAGACAAATTCAGCTTTCAGCAGGACAATAACCTAAAACACCAGGCCAAATATGCACTGGAGTTGCTTACCAAGACAATATTGAATGTTCCTGGGTGGCCTAGTTACAGTTTGGACTTAAATTGACTTGAAAATCTATGGAATGACTTGAAAATGTCTGTCTAGCATTTTCTAGAAGAAAGCTAGAAGAATTTTAAAAGACAATAATTTGCAAATATTGTACAATCCAGGTGTGCAAAGCTCTTAGACTTACACAGAAAGACTAATCTCTTTCCGTGATTCTAACATATATTGACTCAGGGGTGTGAATATTTCTGTATTTCATTTTCAATACATTTGCAAAAATCCCCAAAACATGTTTTCACTTAGTCATTATGGGGATTGTGTGTAGATAGGTAAGAAAATCTATTTCATCCCCATTTCCACTGGCACTTAAAATTAGGGCCAAATTCGAGCTGGCTTGAAAGGAATGAATTAGCTAATAGCAATTACTGTTTACAATTTATCACATCACGGGTGAGCTCACCATTGTTCGAAATAATTGAGTAAAACACATTCTAAAAATCGAAAGTAACCCGACGATGGGACGTTTGTGCGTGCCGACCTAAGTATGATTCTCAATCAGAGACAACTAATGACACCTGCCTCTGTTTGAGAACCATACTAGGCCGAAACATACAAATCCCCAAATCATAGAAAAACGAACATAGACTGCCCACCCAACTCACGCCCTGACCATACTAAATAAATACAAAACAAAGGAAATAAAGGTCAGAACGTGACACTAACCCCCCCAAAGGTGCGGACTCCAGCCGCAAAACCTTAACCTATAGGGGAGGGTCTGGGTGGGCGTCTGTCCGCGGTGGCGGCTCTGGCGCGGGACGTGGACCCCACTTCACCATAGTCTTGGTCCGCCTCATTGTCCGCCTCCATGGCTTCCTAACCACGGCGACCCTTCTAAATGACCCCACTGGACAGAGGGGCGGAAGCTCTGGACAGAGGGGCTCTGGCGCCTCTGGCCTGAGGGGCCGCTTGGGACAGAGGGGCAGCTCGGGACAGAGGGGCCGCTCGGGACAGTGGGGCAGCTCGGGACAGAGGGGCAGCGGGGCCGCTCGGGACAGAGAGGCCGCTCGGGACGGAAGCTCTGGCGCCTCTGGGCTGAGGGGCTCTGGTGCCTCTGGGCTGACTGGCGGCTCTGGCAGGTCCTGGCTGACTGGCGGCCCCCGGCCGACTGGCGGCACTGGCGGCTCCTGGCCGACTGGCGGCACTGGCGGCTCCTTGCAGACTGGCGGCACTGGGCAGGCTAGCGACTCTAATGGCGCTGGGCAGACGGGAAGCTCCGGCAACGCTGGAGAGGAAGAAAGCTCTGGCAGCGCTGGACTGAGGAGCTCTGGCGCCTCTGGAATGAGGGGCTCTGGCGCCTCTGGACTGAGGGGCGGGAGCTCTGGCAGCGCCGAACAGGCGGGAGACTCCGGCTGCGCTGGAGAGGAAGAAGGCTCTAGCAGCGCTGGACAGGCGGGACGCACTATAGGCCTGATGGGTGGTGCCGGCACTGGTGGTACTGGGCCGAGGACACGCACCTCAGGGCGAGTGCGGGGAGCTGCCACCGTAGGGCTGATGCGTGGAGGTGGCACCAGATAGACCGGACCGTGCAGGCGCACTGGAGCAGGCGCACAACCTTACCTGGTTGAATGCTCCCGGACGCCCTGCCAGTGCGGCGAGGTGGAATAGCCCGCACTGGGCTATGCAGGCGAACCGGGGACACCGGTTGGGGCTGCCTCTCGGGCTTCCTTGCCAGCCGTGTTCGCTTCGCCAACCTCATTCTCCTGTAACCTTCCGCCCACCTGTCGACCGACCACCTGTCTATCTCTTCCCAAGTTGTGTAGTCCAGATTCTGTTCCCATGTCCCGAAATCCTGACATCGCTGTTGTGGTTGACCGTTACCACGCCGCTTGGTCCTGTTGTGGTGGGCGATTCCTCAAACATAAATTGTCCGCAACATTGAAATGGGTTACTTATATGTGAATTAATGAGGAGAAGGAAAACACCTGAATTACAATTGAGAAAATTATTTGAAATTGACTAATTGAAACATAGCCTATAGATAATTAGCCGTCAGTATGCCTTGATTTGAGGGCAGCACGTGTTTACTATCCTGTTGCATAACAATCACATTTTGGAACAGTGAGTGCATTCTGACTATTAGAGATATTTGCAACTCATGCATCATTCAACCATACCATATATGGAGTGAATTGAGGCATATATGAGGCATATATGAGTAATCTATTATCAATACCAGGCCTGGGGAATCATGCTCAGATCACATAAAGAATTAACGATAGTAAAGATTTGAAAATCGTATTTGTTATTCAAATTTAAAGCCCAATGAATACTCGCCTTTATGTAATGATTTAACTCCCACTGCTTTTGGGACATATATTTTGAAGGCACATATAAATGACAACTGCACGAGGACAGACAGTGACTGGCAGGCTGACACACATGTCACATTTACAAATACTTGCTAGCTATAAAATGTGCAAAAATATGTTTTTCAAAGATTTCTAGGAAAAGGAAAGTAGACAATGAATGTAGGGTGTTCCAGCAAGAGCAGACATCAAAATAGTTATTTATTGAGGTATCATGGAAAGCTGTGTGCTTAGTGTGCAAAGAGAGCATCGCTGTCTTGAAAGACTACAACTTCTCCCGACACTTCCAGAGGAAGCGTGCACAGAAATATAGGAATATATCTTCTGAGCAGAGGGCAAGTGCATCGAAAGAGTTGCTTTCTCAGTTGCAAAAGCAGCAGGGACTCTTCACAAAACTGAATTCAGCAAACAACAGAATTGCGAGAGCTAGCTATGTACTGTCCCACAAAATTGCTAAACATAGCAAGCCATTCGCTGAGGGCGAATGCATGAAAGAATGTTTAATTTATTCTGCAGCAATACTTTGCCGTGACAAGAAAGAGCTGTTTGAAAATGTTTCCCTGTCAAGACGAAGAGTGACACGGCGAGTTGAGGACATCACAGAGAATATGGAACAACAGTTGAAAGACAAGGTAAAAGATTTCACCTATTTCTCCATGGCAACTGCAGAGCAGTGATGCACGTGACACGGTGCAGTTGTTGATATTCTTACGAGGCATAACCCCAGACGTTGAAATTACAGAGGAGCTTGCTTCAGTGCAGTCAATGAAGAGCACAACCACATGTACATTTTTATTGGAGGTTAATAAGTGCGGCAAAGCTGGGACTGAGTTTTGAAAAGTTGTCCAGTGTGACCACTGATGGGTGTCCAAACTTGACAGAAAAAAACGCATTTTGAAAAGGATACAAGATCAAGTAGCTGAGCTGAACCCAGATCAGAAAATGATTTTCCTGCATTGCATTATTCATCAGGAGGTGCACTGTAAATGAGCCATGTTGTGGATACAGTCACTAACGTGGTAAACTTCATAAGAGCAAACTCTTTAAACCACAAGCACTGTTGGAATAGATAGTCGGGTCACACATATCTCCCCTACCACACAAACGTGAGATGGCTGAGTTTGGGGAAGGAGCTTTAAAGGGTGTTGGACCTGAAGTCAGAGTTTGCTGAGTTTTTGCAAATGAAAGGAAAATGTGGATTTCCCTCAACTGCAAGATAAAGAATGGTTAGCTGATTTTGACACAGATCATCTCATACTGACTCTCACCTCTCAGCAATCTTGCGCATAGCGACGTTAGAAACTATACCTGACTTCACTGCTCTAGTCAATGCCCATCAGAGACTGCACTCCTCACACAGATTAAGTAGTTTAAATGTTATGTTGAGCTCTCTCTTTCTTGTGTTTTTGTGCATACCCGTTAACAGAGTTCTGTCCGTGGTGCTGAATGCACAGTGTACTTTTCCGACTGCGTAGTTCATTGCATGTTTAATAATGAAAATACCTACCAAAAGAGAACATGGATGTGGTTTATTTCTGTGCATGTTAAAAAAATAAAATAAGTAGCTGGACATGATTTACAGGTAGATATATCTGTCAACACAGTCATACACATGATGTATAATCCTGTAATATGATTATGGCCCACGATGGCAAAAATCTATTCTAATGTGAAAATGCAAAAATATACACCAACGTGAGTCACGTTTTTTTATGTTCAGGAGAGAGTTCCAGGATCACGGAGCTGAGTAACTAAACATATTTCAACCATGACCTGTTCTAATTCTCTGTTCTGTAAAAAGCAAATGAGAATGAGCCCGTAATTGATATTTATTTACTGACCTAATTAAAAAAGAACATAGATAAAGTGGCATTTTACGCATCATGGCCTTAAAAATCTGTTTAAGCCTATGCAAGGTCAATGATGACTAGCCAACGGCGTTGTAGAGATCACAATGATGTGTTAGATGTTTTTGATTGGAAATGAACCTGAGGGCCACATGATATACTGAATCAAGTGCTCTCAGGGTAGTGGTTGATACCTGTAAGTACAGTGCATCCAGAAAGTATTCAGACCCCTTGACTTTTTCCACATTTTGTTACATTAAAGCCTTATTCTAAAATTGATTAAATTTGTTTCCCCCCCCCCTCATCAATCTACACCCAATACCCCACATTAACAAAGCAAAACAGATTTTTGGAAAATTTTGCAAATATATAAAAAATAAAAACTGAAATAGGACATTTATTCAGACCCTTTACTCAGTACCTTGTTGAAGCACCTTTGGGAGCGATCACAGCCTCAAGTCTTCTTGGGTATGGCGCTACAAGCTTGGCACACCTGTATTTGGGGAGTTTCTCCCAATACTCTCTTCAGATCCTCTGAAGCTCTGTCAGGTTGGATGGGGAGAGTTGCTGCACAGCTATTTCAAATCAAATCAAATTTTATTTGTCACATGTGCAGACCTTACAGTGAAATGCTTACTTACAAGCCCTTAACCAACAGTTCAGTTAAGAAAAATACCTAAACAAAGTAACAAATAATTAAAGAGCAGCAGTAAAATAACAAAAGCGAGGCTATATACAAGAGGTACCGGTACAGAGTCGATGTAATACATACAGATAGATAGAGTTATTAAAGTGACTATGAATAGATAATAACAGAGTAGCAGCAGCGTAAAAAAAAAGGTGGGGGGCAATGCAAATAGTCTGGGTAGCAGTCTTATGGCTAGAAGCTGTGTCCTTCCGATTGAACATAGAGTTCAAGTCCTGACTCAGGCTCGGCCACTCAAGGACATTCAGAGACTTGTCCAAAAGCCCCTCATGCGTTGTCTTGGCTGTGTGCTAAGGGTCGCTGTCCTGATGGAAGGTGAACCTTCAACCCAGTCTGAGGTCCTGAGCGCTTTTGGAGCAGGTTTCGATCAAGGGACTCTCTGTGTTTTACTCCTTTCATCTTTGCCTCGATCCGGACTAGTCTCCCAGTCCCCCACTGCATGATGCTGCCACCACAATGGTTCACCGTTGGGAAGATGCCAGGTTTCCTCAAGACTTGACACTTTGCATTCAGGCTAAAGAGTTCAAAATAGGTTTCATCAGACAAGAGAATCTTGTTTCTCAAGATCTGCGAGTCTTTGGGTGCCTATTGGCAAAATCCGAGCAGGCTGTATGTACTTTACCATAAAGGCCTGATTGGTGGAGTGCTGCAGAGATTGTTGTCCTTCTAGAAGGTTCTCCCATCTCCACAGAAGAACTCTAGAGCTCTGTCAAGATTTTTCTCCTTCTAGAAGGTTCTGCCATCTCCACAGGGGAACTCTAGAGCTCTGTCAGAGTGACCATCGGGTTCTTGGTGATTTCTCTGACTAAGACCCTTCACCCCCAATTGCTTGTCTGGGCAGCCAGCTCTAGGAAGCTGGCAGCCCTCTATTTAAGAATGATGGAGGCCACTGTGTTCTTGGCAAACTTCAATGCTGCATAACTGTTTTGGTATTCTTCCCTAGATCTGTGCCTCCACACAATCCTTTCTCGAAGAGCTACAGACAATTCCTTCAACCTCAAAGCTTGGTTTTTGCTCTGACATACACCGTCAACTGTGGGACCTTATAAGGACAGGTGTGTGCCTTTCCAAATCACATCCAATCAATTGAATTTACCACAGGTGGACTCCTATCAAGTTGTAGAAAGATTTTAAAAAAGAAGTATTTAATCAATTTTAGAATAAGGCTGTAACATAACAAAATGTGCAAAACATCAAGGGTCTGAATACTTTCTGAAGGCACTGTATATAACAACACTAAAATCTAAAACCGCAAGTAATATACATCGTACCAGCTCCTTCCAGGCCTCCAGAGAAAAACAAGCCTCATGACAATAAAAACCTATTCCCAGCTTGAGCTTCCTTATCAAGTTCTCCACATGAACAGTGAGGCTCAGCTTGTCATCCACCCACATTCCCAAATATTTGTACACTTTAACTTGCTCTATAGTATGTCCTTCCAATGTAGCGGCCGACAGAGATGGCCGCCTCGCTTCGCGTTCCTGCTTCACGGAAACATGGCTCACACGAGAGAAGGCTAACGGAATCGGTGCAGCCAGCTGGTTCCTTCACGCATCGCACCGACAGAAACAAACATCTTTCTGGTAAGAAGAGGGGCGGGGAAGTATTCCTTATGATTAACGAGATGTGGTGTGACCACAACAACATACAGGAACTCAAGTCCTTCTGTTCACCTGACTTAGAATTCCTCACAATCAAATGTCGTCCGCAGTATCTACCAAGGGAATTCTCTTCGATTATAATCACAGCCATATATATATCCCCCCAAGCAGACGCATCGATGGCCCTGAACAAACTTTATTTGACTCTTTGCAAACTGGAAACCACATATCCTGAGGCTGCATTCAATGTAGCTGGGGATTTTAAAAAGGCTAATCTGAAAACAAGACTCCCTAAATTGTATCAGCATATCGATTGCGCAACCAGGGCTGGTAAAACCTTGGCCCTTGGACCTCCCCCGCCCTCCTATCGGAGAAGCTGACCACGACTCCATTTTGTTGCTTCCTGCCTACAGACAGAAACTAAAACAAGAAGCTCCCACGCTCAGATCTGTTCAACGCTGGTCCGACCAATCTGATTCCACGCTTCAAGACTGCTTGGATAACGTGTATTGGGATATGTTCCGCATTGCGTCCAACAACAACATTGACAAATACGCTGATTCGGTGAGCAAGTTCATTAGAAAGTGCATTGATGATGTCGTTCCCATAGCAACGATTAAAACATTCCCAAACCAGAAACCGTGGATTTATGGCAGCATTCGCGTGAAACTGAAAACGCGAACCACTGCTTTTAACCAGGGAAATGTGACCGGAAACATGACCGAATACAAGCAGTGTAGCTATTCCCTCCGCAAGGCAATCAAACAAGCTAAGTGTCAGTATAGAGACAAGGTAGAGTCACAATTCAACGGCTCAGACACACAAGGTATGTGACAGGGTCTACAGTCAATCACGGATTACGAAAAGAAAACCAGCCCCGTCACGGACCAGGATGTCTTGCTCCCAGGCAGACTAAATAACTTTTTTGCCCGCTTTGAGGACAATACAGTGCCACTGACACGGCCCGCAACCAAATTCTGCGGACTCTCCTTCACTGCAGCCGACGTGAGGAAAACATGTTAACCCTCGCCAGGCTGCAGGCCCAGACGGCATCCCCAGCCGTGTCCTCAGAGCATGAGCAGACCAGCTGGCTGGTGTGTTTACGGACATATTCAATCAATCCTTATCCCAGTCTGCTGTTCCCACATGCTTCAAGAGGGCCACCATTGTCCCTGTTCCCAAGAAAGCTAAGGTAACTGAGCTAAACGACTACCGCCCCGTAGCACTCACTTCCGTCATCATGAAGTGCTTTGAGAGACTAGTCAAGGACCATATCACCTCCACCCTACCTGACAGCCTAGACCCACTTCAATTTGCTTACCGCCAAAATAGGTCCACAGACGATGCAATCTCAACAACACTGCACACTGCCCTAACCCATCTGGACAAGAGGAATACCTATGTGAGAGTGCTGTTCATCGACTACAGCTCAGCATTTAACACCATAGTACCCTCCAAACTCGTCATCAAGCTCGAGACCCTGGGTCTCGACCCCGCCCTGTGCAACTGGGTACTGGACGTCCTGACGGGCTGCCCCCAGGTGTTGAGGGTAGGTAACAACATCTCCACACCGCTGATCCTCAACACTGGGGCCCCACAAGGGTGCGTTCTGAGCCATCTCCTATACTCCCTGTTCACCAATGACTGCGTGGCCATGCATGCCTCCAACTCAATCATCAAGTTTGCAGACAACACTACAGCGGTAGGCTTGATTACCAACAACGACGAGACGGCCTACAGGGAGGAGGTGAGGGCCCTCGGAGTGTGGTGTCAGGAAAATAACCTCACACTCAACGTCAACAAAACAAAGGAGATGATTGTGGACATCAGGAAACAGCAGAGGGAACCCCCCCCTATCCACATCGATGGGACAGTAGTGGAGAGGGTAGTACGTTTTAAGTTCCTCAGCGTACACATCACGGACAAACTGAATTAGTCTACCCACACAGACAGCGTCGTGAAGAAGGTGCAGCCGCGCCTCTTCAGCCTCAGCAGGCTGAAGAAATTTGGCTTGTCACCAAAAGCACTCAAACTTCTACAGATGCACAATCGAGAACATCCTGTCGGGCTGTATCACCGCCTGGTATGGCAACTGCTCCGCCCACAACCGTAAGGCTCTCCAGTGGGTAGTGAGGTCTGCACAACGCATCACCGGGGGCAAACTACCTGCCCTCCAGGACACCTACAACACCCGATGTCACAGGAAGGCCATAAAGATCATCAAGGACAACAACCACCCGAGCCACTGCCTGTTCACCCCGCTATCATCCAGAAGGCGAGGTCAGTACAGGTGCATCAAAGCAGGGACAGAGAGACTGAAAACCAGCTTCTATCTCAAGGCCATCAGACTGTTAAACAGTCACCACTAACATTGAGTGGCTGCTGCCAACACACTGACTCAACTCCAGCCACTTTAATTAAGGGGAATTGATTTTTATTTTATTTATTTTTATTTCACCTTTATTTAACCAGGTAGGCTAGTTGAGAATAAGTTCTCATTTGCAACTGCGACCTGGCCAAGACGAAGCATAGCAGTGTAAACAATGAACAATAAACAAGTCAATAACATAGTAGAAAAAAAAGAATCTATATACATTGTGTGCAAAAGGCATGAGGAGGTAGGTAATAAATAGGCCATAGGAGTGAATAATTACAATTTAGCAGATTAACACTGGAGTGATAAATTATCAGATGAACATGTGCAGATAGAGATACTGGTGTGCAAATGAGCAGAAAAGTAAATAAAATAAAAACAGTATGGGGTGGGCTATATACCGATGGACTATGTACAGCTGCAGCGATCGGTTAGCTGCTCAGATAGCAGATGTTTAAAGTTGGTGAGGGAGATAAAAGTCTCCAACTTCAGAGATTTTTGCAATTCATTCCAGTCGCAGGCGGCAGAGAACTGGAAGGAAAGGCGGCCAAATGAGGTTTTGGCTTTAGGGATGATCAGTGAGATACACCTGCTGGAACGCGTGCTACGGGTGGGTGTTGCCATCGTGACCAGAGAACTGAGATAAGACGGAGCTTTACCTAGCATAGACTTGTAGATGTCCTGGAGCCAGTGGGTCTGGCGACGAACATGTAGCGAGGGCCAGCTGACTAGATTATACAGGTCGCAGTGCTGGGTGGTATAAGGTGCTTTAGTAACAAAACGGATGGCACTGTGATAAACTGCATCCAGTTTGCTGAGTAGAGTATTGGAAGCTATTTTGTAGATGATATAGGGTACGGTATATACATATGAGATGAGTAATGTAGGGTATGTAAATGGATGGAAATTGATGGAAAATATATCACTAGCCACTTTAAACAATGCTACTTAATATAATGTTTACATACCCTACATTACTCATCTCATATGTATATGTATATACTATACCCTATATCATCTACTGCATCTTTATGTAATACATGTATCACTAGCCACTTTAAACGATGCCACTTTGTTTACATACCCTACATTATTCATCTCATATGTATATACTGTACTCGATACCATCTACTGCATCTTGTCTATGCTGTTCTGTACCATCACTAATTCATATATCTTTATGTAAATATTCTTTACCCCTTTACACTTGTGTGTATATGGTAGTAATTTTGGAATTGTTAGGTTAGATTACTCGTTGGTTATTACTGCATTGTCGGAACTAGAAGCACAAGCATTTCGCTACACTCGCATTAACATCTGCTAACCATGTGTATGTGACAAATACATTTGATTTGATTTGTTGATTATTAATCTGGCATTTGAAAATACCGAATTCAGAACCACCTTCAAATCATACAGATTCTGTTGTATGGTGTTAAATGCTCTTTGGCAATTTTGAAAACATAAATATAAAGAACAATATCATCTGCTGTTTCAAAATGGTCCCCAATGTTGTTGATATAAAAACGCAACAGTAGGCCCAAAATAAAACCTTGTGGAAGACCCGAGCACAAATCTTTGGATCGCTGCTTATGAGAAACCAATTGCCTCGACGGATATATTTACGAATATATATGTTAAAAACACCTTGAGGATGGATCCTAAACAACGTTTGCCATGTGTCTGTCGATATTATGGAGCAAATTTTGAAAAAAGTTTGGCGTTATAGTTGCAGCATTTTCCGGTCGATTTCTAAGCCAAGCATGATGAAGAAACGGGAGCTATTTCAAATACAAATCAATGTATAACATTTTTGACATGTTTTTATGGATTTCTTTGTTGTTATTCTGTTTCTCACTGTTCAAATAAACCTACTATTAAAATAATAGACTGATAATTTCTTTGACAGTGGGCAAACGTACAAAATCAGCAGGGGATCAAATACTTTTTTCCCTCACTGTATATATCTATATCTTGCCCTGTACTGCAGGATTTCAAGGAAAAGTCTGATTTCGTCACTGGAGTCAATTACAATTTTTAAAGACATTCTGGTAAAGTTTTGTAAAAACTGTTGACTCATTCAGTTACTATTCACTTTAGGTAGCTTTTCGACCTTATAACAAACACCAAAATAAGCTAAATACACCGCTGATAGGTTTGTTCCAATTTTCCACTGCCATCATTTGTGCATGTTTTAAATAACCTATTTTAAGAGTTAATTCAAATTGATTAGCCGGCGGGAGGTTTAATTGGATGTGTCAGTAGCTTTCGACACAGTTGTCGTTGATATTTTATAAACACTGCCCATCCTTACTACAAACCAACTGCTTAAATGTTATCATAGGGGCTGCCGATGTACCATTTTCAGCCTATTTCATTTAAATAGAAAAATCTAGTTTCTTTAAATGACATTTGGTTATGAACGATTTTCTAAACATCTATATTGGCCTTGATGAGGTGTCATTAAACCTTTACAAGATTTACGAGGTCATGGTTTAAAGTGTTTTTTTCCTTTATCCCGTGAAACGTGCTTCAACTTTCCGCACCTCATTATGACAGTGCTTTCATTAAGTCAACATATAGGTTGCTCTTCGCTATCTTTCCCCTATATTCCCCATGACAAGATTGTACCCCTGTGCATCTAATGTGGGAGATACAAACACTATTACTCATGCACCTGCTTTCATGTCGGAGTATGGAGTGGAATTTGACACATCCTTTGGGACTCCTTGGTCTGTGTTTGGATAACGATGCAACATAAATGTCAGCCCTGCATTTTTTATCTCAGAGTTGCGTGACTTTAATTATCTCATGCATTAATGTCCCTACGTTTGTAGCCTCAGCTTCAGTTCATGTTCACTAGCTTGACGTGTCAACGCAATGCTTTGCTAAACAGCTGTTACCTTCAAGCTTGCTTGTCCATATCATTATTTAATGTAAACAATGTCATTTACCCAGACAAAGCACAAGCTTAAAATTCTCTGAAAAGTTGGGGAATTTGTAAGCTGAGCAGATGCTTTGATGTTCCTGTTTCCTCAATGCAGATGTTTTAAAGGGGAATCGCTAGATGGCATTTCGTTTTTTGATCATGCACTGTATCATTGAGCCAGTGTTGTGACACCAATTATATAGTCTGGACACATAGCTTTCTTAATCAGTACCGACTTCCAGAGGTTAATGCTTACACAATGATTACATCATGTATCAAGATAACATGTTTTGTTTCACCAATGTAAACTCAGAAAAAAAGAAATTACCCTTTTTCAGGACCCTGTCTTTCAAAGATAATTTGTGAAAATCCAAATAACAGATCTTCAATGAACCAATGCACTTGTGGAACGGTTGTGAAAACTTAGGACACTAAAGAGGCCTTTCTACTGATGCTGAAAAACACCAAAAGAAAGATGCCCAGAGTGCCTGCTCATCTGCGTGAACGTGCCTTAGGCGTTCTGCAAGGAGGCACGAGGACAATAAATTGCAATGTCCGTACTATGAGACACCTAAGATAACGATACAGGGAGACAGGACGGACTGCTGATCGTCCTCACAGAGGCAGACCACGTGTAACAACAGGGAAGACATCCTCCTGCTTCATGTGGTACCCTTCCTGCAGGCTCATCCTGACATGACCCTCCAGCATGACAATACCACCAGCCGTACTGCTCGTTCTGTGCGTAATTTCATGCAAGACAGGAATGTCAGTGTTCTGTCATGACCAGCAAAGAGCACAGATCTCAATCCCATTGAGCATGACTGGGACCTGTTGGATCTGATGGTGAGGACTAGGGCCATTCCCCCCAGAAATGTCCGGGAACTTGCAGGTGCCTTGGTGGAAGAGTGGGGTCACATCTCACAGTAAGAACGGGCAATTCTGGTGCTGTCCATGAGGAGATGCACTGCAGTACTTAATGCAGCTGGTGGCCACACCAGATACTGACTGATACTTTTGATTTTGACCCCCCCTTTGTTCAGGGACACATTATTCCATTTCTGTTAGTCACATGTTTATGTCTCAGGTGTTGAATCTTGTTATGTTCATACAAATATTTACACATGTTAACTTTGCTGAAAATAAATGCAGTTGACATTGAGAGGATGTTTCTTTTTTTGTTTATTTCAATAACGCTTAATTTCAAAGGGGCCTTGTATTTCTGCTGCCAGAGTATGAGATGAGGAATACATTTTTTTATCTTAATGAAAATAAATGTACTCCTGATATTCCTGGGAAATTCTATATAAATGATGAATTGACTCACATAATCCTGGTTCCTTGTATTCATTAAGGAAAAACTGCCCTGAGACAATTCCACAACTCTGTGAAAAGTCATTCGTCCAGCTCGGAAACCAGGCTTTATCAAAGATTTTGTGATTGACTTATTTCATATTTTTTGTCCTGAAAATAGTTGAGTTCCAATGCTAAACAGGCACCTCAATTGCAAAGAATCAAAGTAATCATTATTTGTCAACAACAGAGATATGCATCGGTGCCTCGTGGATTCACGATATAGCATTAAAACAGGTTGGCCAAATGTATACTTATGGCACAGTCTCTAGAGAACAAGTGTGTGAGTTACAGGTAGATTTGTTTGGAATAGCCTATGGATCAATATTTTCAAATAACCATTTCGGGATTATTTTTGAAAAGCATGTCACATTCGATTGAAATCATAATTTTGTTACACCTCTCAAATTGTCTAGTTTTATCATTTTCACAGGGAACCATTCCCTCAATACAAAAACGTATTAAAAAGTAGAAGTAGACCGTAATAAAACACTAAATCTTCACCTCTTCAGAGCAAGATCAAAGGGCACTTACAGAGGTTGGACATTTCATGTCAAAAGCATAGTAAGATGATTTGCTTGATGATATTTTTATTTCATCGCTTCTAAACTTGTATTCCTATTACAAGCATGCATGTAGAAATGCATATTTGTTAATGCTGCATTATGTATATCTGGAACTCTGGTTTGACTATATGCATTGAGGCTATCAATACTAGTACAATCCTAACAGATTTTTTTGAAACTTTGACAGTGTTGAGTAATAGTTGTTGATAACATAATCCTAATTTATTAAACCTGATTCATGAAAACATTGAAATACACGACAAGAACATATGAACCAGTTGAGAATGTCTCAGTTGGTCAGACTGTGACCTCTACAGTGTCCAGTATCTAGTAAAGCCATTTAGGGGATGAAATAAGGCTGTAATGACAGCCCCTGACACAAAACCATGAATCAAGCCATGCTGTGAATTACACGGTGGCAGAGTGGGGAGAAGAGTGAGAGAAGAAAAAAAGAATTAGAAAAGTTGCCCAAAATGAGGCCTGCAATCTATGTCATAGATCATTCCCCTGCACAGCCTCTTTATGGACCGAGCCACAGTGGCGAAGTAACCAAAGCCAGCACCCTGCTTGCCAGCATGAATTAGTACAGCTGTGGGAGCCACCCACCACTTGGAGGATATCACTGCTGATTTGATTAAAAAACAGAGCCTGATTACCAGAGGTTTGCAAAACCGCATCTCTGCAGAAGCCTTGCTGAGGGAAAGCTATATGCAAAGACCTGTGTAGGCGTGGGACTGATTTACAGAGCTCAGGAATTTGTGTGGATATGTGTCTGCGTGGGTCTCTGTGTTTGTGTGATTAGTGATACCATTACCTCTCTATGGAAAGGAGACTAGGCTTATGCCATGTACAAAGCTTATCATTGTCTTATTCTCTGACTACGAGAGATGTGTAGAAAATGCAGTCCACTGCCAGTCTATATTGTTTGATGACTGGTCAAAAGAACCACTCAAGAAACAATTACAGGCTAGGGATCTCTTGGAACGAACGAAATAAATAATATATTTATAATAGTTTTGCCATTCATTTCTTGATAAAGAACCACATAGCTCTATGGGGTTCTGTTTGCAACGGGATTTCATTGAAACTAACAGCGTTCCAGTAAATAATCTCAAAATATTGAGAGCATCTTGACTGGCTGCATACTCCACTTGGTAGAGCAAATGCTCGGCATCCGACCACAAGGGGCTACAGAGGGTAGTGCGCATTGCCCAGTACATAACTGGGGCAGAACTCCCTGACATCATGGACCTCTAAAATGCCTTGCAAAAGTATTCATCCCCATTGGCATTTTTTCCTATTTTGTTGCATTACAACCTGTCATTTAAATTGATTTTTATTTGGTTTTCATGTAATGGACATACACAAAATAGTCCAAATTGGTGAAATGAAAAACATGAATTCTAAAAAAAAAAATGTAAATGGTGCGTGCATATGTATTCACCCCCTTTGCTATAAAGCCCCTAAACAAGATCTGGTGCAACCAATTACCTTCAGAAGTCACATAATTAGTTAAATAAAGTCCTCCTGTGTGCAATCAAAGTGTCACATGATCTGTCACATGATCTGAGTAGATATACACCTGTTCTGAAAGGTCCCAGTCTGCAACACCACTAAACAAGGTGCACCACCAAGCAAGCAGCACCATGAAGACCAATGAGCTCTCCCCAGGCAAGGAGGGCATTAATCAGAGAGGCAACAAAGATAACCCTGAAGGAGCTGCAAAGCTCAACAGCGGAGATAGGAGTATCTGTCAATAGGACCATTTTAAGCCATACACTCCACAGAGCTGGGCTTTATGGAAGAGTGGCCAGAAAAAAAGCCATTGCTTAAAGAAAAAAATAAGCAAACACGTTTGGTGTTTACCAAAAGCATGTGGGAGACTGCCCAACCATATGTAAGAAGGTACTCTGGTCAGATGATACTAAAATGTAGCTTTTTAGCTATCAAGGAAAACACTGTCTGGCGCAAACCCAACACCTCTTATCACCCCGAGAACACTATCCCGGCAGTGAAGCATGGTGGTGGTAGCATCATGCTGTGGGGATGTTTTTCTTCGGCAAGGACTGGGAAACTGGATGGCTCTAAATACAGGGATATTCTTCCAGAGATTTGAGACTGGGATGGAGGTTCACCTTCCAGCAGGACCCTAAGCATACTGCAAAAGCAACACTCAAGTGGTTTAATTGGAAACATTTAAATGTCTTGGAATGGTTTAGTCAAAGCTCAGACCTCAATCAAATTGAGAATCTATGGTACAACTTAAACATTTCTGTACACCAGTGGAACCCATCTATATTGAAGGAGCTGGAGCAGTTTTGCCTTGAAGAATGGGCAAAGTTTACAGACATACCCTAAGAGACTTGTAGCTGTAATTCCTGCAAAAGGTGGCTTTATCAAAGTATTGACTTTGTGGGAGTGAATAGATATGCACGCTCAAGTTCTGTTTTTTTGTCCTACAATTAAAAATGTTTTGCATCTTCAAAGTGGTAGGCATGTTGTGTAAATCAAATGATACAAACCTCTAAAAAAATGTGTTTTAATTCCAGGTTGTAAGGCAACAAAATAGGAAAAATGCCAAGAGGGGTGAATTCTGTCGCAAGCCACTGTATCTTAATTTTGCACACTCCAGCACACACACAAAACACATGCATATTGACACCACATACACAGACACACTTTCACACTTCACATATGCTGCTGCTACTGTCTTAATTATATATCCTGATTGCCTAGTCACTTTTACCCCTACCCACATGTACATACTGCATTACCTAAATTACCTCAACTTCCTTGTACCCCTGCACATTGACTCTGGTACTGGTACTCCTTATATATAGCCTCGTTATTGTTTTTGTTGTGTTACTATTTCCTTTTTTATATAGCAAATATGTCTTAATTTTTACCTTTGCATTGTTGTAAGCATTTCACTGTAAAGTCTACACCTGTTGTATTTGGCACATGTGACCAATCAAAATTAATTTGATTTTGATTTGATAATGCCCACCTACCAACCCTTCTATATAGTATATGTGTGAACATATGGTGGTCACCCCATCTTGGTGAGGATTTGGGCATATGAACGCTAAAGTGCACTTTGTAGGCAAGCCTATTCCTACAGCCCTCAAAGACTGCTAGGAACTCAGTGGGAAATCCAATCATAGGTGGCGAGATTATAGGGGCGTGGGTTTTTCTAAAAGGTGAGAGTAATTCCACCTCATGCCCCCAACCCCTCTCTCTCTACACCACCACCCAGCTTGACACGGTTGGCCCTCTCTCCCCTCTCCCCCCAGGACCCTCATTTAAGACCCTTTCAACAGACCCCTCACCTCTGATAATGTCTAAACTCATCAGCGGCCCAAGCAAGGTCTCTGGGCCACACAGGATGCAAGGGCACTAGTCTCCTGCTGTCTGGCTCATCATTCCTCACGGACAACCCCGGCATTCATCTTCTCTCAGTCATTCACTGTCAACCCCATAGCTAGGCTACTGTGTGAAGAATAATCACATCCTATTTTGAGTTCTCAACAGCTCTTATGGATTTTTTTGGGCCAAGGCTATATTGGCCTCTCTGGAACAATGAGCAACACAGTGAATGCGACTGTGCATAACTCCTTGCTGCGCCTTAAAAAAACACTTTGAATTTGCTACCCTCTTACCATCTTAAGTATTGTATTATCCTAACTTCCTGTCAGAAATAAACTAGATCTATAGTAATACATTTGTGAAAATGAAATGAAACTGAAGATGAAATATTGGAGATGGGGGATATATCATCTTAATATACAGTGAGTTCCAAAAGTATTGGGACAGTGACAAATGTTTTGTTGTTTTGTCTCTGTACCCCAGCACTGTGGGTTTGAAGTGATACAATGACTATGAAGTTAAAGTGCAGTCTGCACTTTAACCTCATAGCCATTGTATAATTTTAACTCGAAAGTGCTGGAGTACAGAGCCAAAACAACAAAAAATTTGTCACTGTCCCAATTCTTTTGCTCACTGTATTAGGTTGACCAATAGCTTCTGACCAAACTTGTGTGTTTTGCTATCTGAGGTAGATACAGTTCACAGTTTTATAGGAATGTGTCAATAACATGCATACTTTATGGCTAATGGCTAAGAAATGCTATAATGGAAGCACGACTAAACAATGGCATGCAGGGGTGGACTGCCACAATAATTTGGCCCTGGCATTTTATCCACACCAGCCCACATCACTGCACGCGCCGCCAACTCCATACACACACACCCCCTCCCCACATAAACACTCTCACCATACACAGCCTACATACACATAGGCAGTAGTGCTGACACATAACACTGGCAGTACAGTACAGAGTTTCTCAACCATGTGTGACCCGTTTACAGAAGCTGGGCACATCACTACTTCACAAGAGAGGCATTTGAATATATATATACACATATGTTTTTTTTTCTCTTATTGAACATGTGATCTTACAAAGCTGTTTAGACAGGGAGAAAATACAGATTCTTGCCTTGCCATGATTGGTTGAGATAATGAGGGGGCTAGGAATTTCACAAGAAAGAGGTTCCTGAGTGGCACTGCAGTCTAAGGCACTGCATCTCAGTGCAAGGGGCATCACTAGAGTCCTTGGTTCAATTCCAGACTGTATCACATCCGGCTGTGATTGGGAGTCCCATAGGGTGGAGTACAATTGGTCCAGTGTTGTCCAGGTTTGGTTAGGGTAGGCCATCATTGTAAATAAGAATTTGCTCTTAACTGACTTGCCTAGTTAAATAAAGGTTACACTCAGAGTCCATTCTGTCACTCAAGGCTTCTCTGTCAAATGGCACATCCTGCTTTCCGCTACTGCGGATATTTGATGGACTACATGCAAAGTGTAGCAGGCAAAATGTCAGTACAGAGACAAAGTGGAGTCGCATTTGAACGGCTCAGACTCAAGTCGTATTTGGCAGGGACTCCTGACAATCATAGATTATAAAGGGATAACCAGCCTCGTTGTGGACACCAACGTCTTGCTCCCAGACAAGCAAAACACCTTCGCCTACTCCGAGGAGACACAGTGCCGTCGACGTGGGCCACCGCAGCTCCAGTGGACTGTGAGCTCTCGATCTCCGTGGCCGACGTGAGTAAGATATTTAAGAGTGTTAACCCTCGCAAGAATGCCGGTCCAGACGGCATCCCAAGCCAGGGTCCTCAGAGCATGCGCAGACCAGCTGGCTGGGGTGTTTACGGACAAATTCAATATATTCTTATCCCCGTCTGTTGTCCACTCTGTAACCCAAAAAGCAAAGGTAACTGAACTAAATGACTATCGCCTCGTGGCACTCACTTCTGTCATCATGTATTTTGAAAGGCTAGTTAAAATCCATAAGAGTTGAAGCCCTGCCTAAGCGTGGGGGGGGGTCCTCCCCAAAATATCTAAAAGAAGTTGTTCTGATTTGTCTGTCCTATATCTGAGAGATAAGAAAAAAGATTAACCATTTTTTGTTTATTTATGTATTTAACCACTTATTTTTGTCCCTAAACAGTCTCCATATATACTTCCATTAATATTTTCAACTGGTACCGGGGGACCTTCAGACGAGTCTTGTGAGGCCTGTGGGCAAACAGCCGAAACTGTTCTGACACAACAGACGGAAGTTGGCAGATCGGTTGTATCGACTTTGGATGAGTCCCAAGATGCCTGTTGGGGTCGTAGAGCAAAGAGAGAACACCATTTTGTCTGTGAGAAACTCATCTTTCTATAGAGGTGTCATAATAGTTTGTAGGCCAAAAGGTTTGGACGTTACAGACAATTTTGTGAGAAGACCGATTTTTGGGATGTCTCATGGATTGACAAACACCACTCTAGCTCTGTCACCATTCCTCGCAAATCTAAAAGTGTATGCAAAAAAAAACATATCTCCAGCTTAAACTGACAGATTTTTATGGGAATGTTTTTATTATGCAAATTTGAATTCCCCAGTGGCAGACATCAACCTTTGGGTGTTTAATGAAGGGTCATATCACCTCCACGTTACCCAACACACTAGAACCACTGCAATTTGCATACCGCCCCAGTAGATCCACTGATGACGCAATCGCCATTGCACTGCACACTGCCTTATCCCATCTGTGCAAGAGGAATACCTATGTAAGAATTCTGTTAATTGACTATAGTTCAGCCTATAACACCATAGTACCCTCCAAGCTCATCATTGGGCAGAGGGTCTGAACCCCGCCCTGTGCATCTGGGTCCTGGACTTCCTGACGCAAGTCTGGTGGAGAAGGCGCAAAAAAGCATTTTCAAATTTAGGAGGCTGAAGAATTTCGGCTTGGCCCCTAAGACCCTTAAAACTTCTTAGGGCTGTAATCCCGTTCACGGGATCGATATGACAACAGCCAGTAAAAGTGCAGGGTGCCAAATTCAAAACAACAGAAATGTCATATTTAAATCAAATCAAATCAAATTTTATTTGTCACATACACATGGTTAGCAGATGTTAATGCGAGTGTAGCGAAATGCTTGTGCTTCTAGTTCCGACAATGCAGTAATAACGAACAAGTAATCTAACTAACAATTCCAAAAAACTACTGTCTTATACACAGTGTAAGGGGATAAAGAATATATACATAAGGATATATGAATGAGTGATGGTACAGAGCAGCATAGGCAAGATACAGTAGATGATATCGAGTACAGTATATACATATGAGATGAGTATGTAAACCAAGTGGCATAGTTAAAGTGGCTAGTGATACATGTATTACATAAGGATGCAGTCGATGATATAGAGTACAGTATCTACGTATGCATATGAGATGAATAATGTAGGGTAAGTAACATTATATAAGGTAGCATTGTTTAAAGTGGCTAGTGATATATTTACATCATTTCCCATCAATTCCCATTATTAAAGTGGCTGGAGTAGAGTCAGTGTCATTGACAGTGTGTTGGCAGTAGCCACTCAATGTTAGTGGTGGCTGTTTAACAGTCTGATGGCCTTGAGATAGAAGCTGTTTTTCAGTCTCTCGGTCCCAGCTTTGATGCACCTGTACTGACCTCGCCTTCTGGATGACAGCAGGGTGAACAGGCAGTGGCTCGGGTGGTTGATGTCCTTGATGATCTTTATGGCCTTCCTGTAGCATTGGGTGGTGTAGGTGTCCTGGAGGGCAGGTAGTTTGCCCCCGGTGATGCGTTGTGCAGACCTCACTACCCTCTGGAGAGCCTTACGGTTGAGGGCGGTGCAGTTGCCATACCAGGCGGTGATACAGCCCGCCAGGATGCTCTCGATTGTGCATCTGTAGAAGTTTGTGAGTGCTTTTGGTGACAAGCCGAATTTCTTCAGCCTCCTGAGGTTGAAGAGGCGCTGCTGCGCCTTCCTCACGATGCTGTCTGTGTGAGTGGACCAATTCAGTTTGTCTGTGATGTGTATGCCGAGGAACTTAAAACTTGCTACCCTCTCCACTACTGTTCCATCGATGTGGATGGGGGTGTTCCCTCTGCTGTTTCCTGAAGTCCACAATCATCTCCTTAGTTTTGTTGACGTTGAGTGTGAGGTTATTTTCCTGACACCACACTCCGAGGGCCCTCACCTCCTCCCTGTAGGCCGTCTCGTCGTTGTTGGTAATCAAGCCTACCACTGTTGTGTCGTCCGCAAACTTGATGATTGAGTTGGAGGCGTGCGTGGCCACGCAGTCGTGGGTGAACAGCGAGTACAGGAGAGGGCTCAGAACGCACCCTTGTGGGGCCCCAGTGTTGAGGATCAGCGGGGAGGAGATGTTGTTGCCTACCCTCACCACCTGGGGGCGGCCCATCAGGAAGTCCAGTACCCAGTTGCACAGGGCGGGGTCGAGACCCAGGGTCTCGAGCTTGATGACGAGCTTGGAGGGTACTATGGTGTTGAATGCCGAGCTGTAGTCGATGAACAGCATTCTCACATAGGTATTCCTCTTGTCCAGATGGGTTAGGGCAGTGTGCAGTGTGGTTGAGATTGCATCGTCTGTGGACCTATTTGGGCGGTAAGCAAATTGGAGTGGGTCTAGGGTGTCAGGGTGGAGGTGATATGGTCCTTGACTAGTCTCTCAAAGCACTTCATGATGACGGAAGTGAGTGCTACGGGGCGGTAGTCGTTTAGCTCAGTTACCTTAGCTTTCTTGGGAACAGGAACAATGGTGGCCCTCTTGAAGCATGTGGGAACAGCAGACTGGTATAGGGATTGATTGAATATGTCCGTAAACACACCGGCCAGCTGGTCTGCGCATGCTCTGAGGGCGCGGCTGGGGATGCCATGTATCTTATACCGTTTTAAAGGTAATCTTGTTGTTAATCCCACCACAGTGTTCGATTTCAAATAGGCTTTACAGCAAAAGCACCACAAATGATTATGTTAGGTCACCACCAACTCACAGAAAAACACAGCCATTTTTCCAGCCAAAGAGAGGAGTCACAAAAGCACAAATAGAGATAATATTATTCACTAACCTTTGATGATCTTCATCAGATGACACTCATAGGACTTCATGTTCCACAATACATGTATGTTTTGTTTGATAAAGTTCATATTTATATAATAAAATCTTAGTATACATTGGCGCGTTAGGTTCACTAGTTCCAAAAACATCCGGTGATAATTGCAGAGAGCCACATCATTTTACAGAAATACTCATTATAAATGTCGATGAAAATACAGATATACCTCTCCTTAATGCAATCGCTGTGTCAGATTTCAAAAAAACTTTACGGAAAAAGCAAAGCATGCAATAATCTGAGAACGGCGCTCAGAAAAAAAAGTCAACAGAAATCAGAAATAACATTATAAATATTCCCTTACCATTGATGATCTTCATCAGAATGCACTCCCAGGAATCCTAGTTCCACAATAAATGTTTGATTTGTTCGATAATGTCCATTATTTATGTTCAAGTAGCTACTTTTGTTAGGGCGTTTAGTACACAAATTCAAACGCTCATGCAGGTCCAGCCGAACGTTGGACGAAAACCTCAAAAAGTTACATGACAGGTCGTAGAAACATTTCAAACTAAGTATAGAATCAATCTTTAGGATGTTTTATCATAAATCTTCAATAACGTTCCAACCGGAGAATAGCCATGGAGCGCAGGTCGCCATCATGTGAAATGCTTATGACCAGGACCTGGCTCTCTGCCAGACCACTGACTCAAAGAGCTTTCATCCGGCCCCACATCACAGGAGAAGCCTCATTCAAGTTTCTAAAGACGGTTGACATCTAGTGGAAGCCTTAGGAAGTGCAACATGACCAATATCCCACTGTTTATTCAATAGGGGCTGGGTTGAAAACCAACCTTAGATTTCCCACTTGCTGTTTGGATTTCTTCTCAGGTTTTTGCCTGCCATATGTGTTCTGTTATACTCACAGACATCATTCAAACAGTTTTAGAAACTTCAGAGTGTTTTCTATCCTATACTAATAACAATATGCATATATTAGCAACTGGGACTGAGGAGCAGTCCATTTACTCTGGGCACCTTTCATCCAAGCTACTCAATACTGCCCCTGCAGCCATAAGATGTTAAAAACATTTACAGATGCAGCAAGGAGAGCATCCTGTCGGACTGTATTACCGCCTGGTATGGCAACTGCACCGCCCGCAACCGCAGGGTTCTCAAGAGGATGGTGCGGTCTGCCCAACACATCACAGGGGGCTCACTGCCTTCCCTCCAAGTCATATCCAGTACCCGGTGTCACAGGAAGGCTAAGAAGATCAGCACGGACCTCAACCAACCGAGCCAAGTCTTGTTCACCCCGCTACCATCCAGAAGGCGAGGACAGTACAGGTGCATCAATGCTGGGACAGAGAGGCCTGAATAACAGCTTCTATGTCATGTCATGGCTATCAGACTGTTAGTCACCACTAGCCGGCCTCCACCCAGTACCCTGCTCTTAACTTTATTCATTGTCATTAGCCGGCTACCACCCGGTTACTCTACCGTGCACCTCAGAGGCTGCTGCCCTATGTACGTTGTCATGGTACACTGGTCACTTGAATAACGTCTACATACTGTTTTACCCACTTCATATGTATCTCTTCAAGTCAAAGCCAATCCTGTTGAACTATTGATATATACAGTGGGGCAAAAAAGTATTTAGTCAGCCACCAATTGTACAAGTTCTCCCACTTAAAAAGATGAGAGGCCTGTAATTTTCATCATAGGTACACTTCAACTATGACAGACAAAATGAGAAAAAAATCCTGAAAATCACATTGTAGGATTTTTAATGAATTTGTATGCAAATTATGGTGGAAAATAAGTATTTGGCCATGCTGCTGCTCCAGTTTCAACTGTTCTGCCTTATTATTATTGGACCATGCTGGTCATTTATGAACATTTGAACATCTTGGCCATGTTCTGTTATAATCTCCACCCGGCACAGCCAGAAGAGGACTGGCCACCCCACATAGCCTGGTTCCTCTCTAGGTTTCTTCCTAGGTTTTGGCCTTTCTAGGGAATTTTTCCTAGCCACCGTGCTTCTACACCTGCATTGCTTGCTGTTTGGGGTTTTAGGCTGGGTTTCTGTACAGCACTTGTACGAAGGGCTGATGTACGAAAGGCTATATAATTTTTATTTTTTATTTTTTATTTGCTCCTCCTTCCTGTGGTACCCTTTCTGCAGGCTCATCCTGACATGACCTTCCAGCATGACAATGCCACCAACCATACTGCTCGTTCTGTCAGTGTTCTGCCATGGCCAGCGAAGAGCCCGGATCTCAATCCCATTGAGCACGTCTGGGACCTGTTGGATCGGATGGTGAGGGCTATGGCCATTCCCCCCAGAAATGTCCAGGAACATTCAGGTGCCTTGGTGGAAGGGTGGGATAACATCTCACAGCAAATCGGGTGCTGTCCATGAAGTACTTAATGCAGTACTTAATGCAGCTGGTGGCCACACCAGATACTGACTGTTACTTTTGATTTTTCATGGACACATTATTCAATTTCTGTTAGTCACATGTCTGTGGAACTTGTTCAATTCGTGTCTGTTGTTGAATCTTGTTATGTTCATACAAATATTTACATGTCAAGTTTGCTGAGTTTATATGCACTACATGACCAAAAGTATGTAGACACCTGCTCGTCGAACATCTCATTCCAACATCATGGGCATTAATATGGAGTTGTCACCTCTTTACTGCTTTAATAGCCTCCCCTCTTCCGGGAAAGTTTTCCGCTAGATGTTGTAACATTGCTGAGGGGACTTTCTTCCATTCAGCCACAAGAGCATTAGTGAGGACGGGCACTGATGTTTGGTGATTAGGCTTGGCTCGCAGTCGGCGTTACAAATCATCTGGGCTCTGTGCAGGTCAGTCAAGTTCTTCCACACCGATCTCGACCAACCATTTTGGTTGGACCTCACTTTGTGCATGTGGGCATTGTCATGCTAAAATGGGAAGGGACCTTCCCCAAACTATTGCCACAACGCTGGAAGCACAGAATCATCTAGAATGTCATTGTATGCTGTAGCTTTAACATTTCCCTTCACTGGTTCTAAGGGGCCTGGCCTCCATGAAAACTTCACCAGACCATTATTCCTCCTTGACCAAACTTTACAGTTGGCAATATGCATTCGGGCAGGTAGCGTTCTCCTGGCATCTGTAAACCCAGATTTGTCTGTCGGACTGCCAGATGGTGAAGGGTGAATCATCACTCCAGAGCTCTGTGGAGTGTATAGCTTAAAGTGGTCTTATAGACAGATACTCCAATCTCCTCTGTGGAGCTTTGCAGCTCCTTCAGGGTTATCTTTGGTCTCTTTGTTGCCTCTGATTAATGCCCTCCTTGCCTGGTCCATGAGTTTTGGTGGGCAGCCCTCACTTGACAGGTTTGTTGTGGTGCCATATTCCTTCCAGTTATTAATAACGGATTTAATGGTACTCCGTGGGATGTGCAAAGTTTTTGAACTTTTTTTATACCCCAACCCTGATCTGTACTTCTCCACAGCTTTGTCCCTGACCTGTGTGGAGAGCTCCTTGGTCTTCATGGTGCTGCTTGGTAGTGCCCCTTGCTTAGTGGTGTTGCGGTCTCTGGGGCCTTCCAGAACAAGTGTAAATATACTGAGATCATGTGACACTTAGATTGCACACAGGTGGACTTTTTAAAAACTAATTATGTGACTTCTGAAGGTAATTGGTTGCACCAGATCTTAATTAGGGGCTTCATTGCAAAGGGGCGAATACATATGCATGCACCACTTTCCCGTTTTTTAATTTATTTTTAATTTTTATTTCACTTCACCAATTTGGACTATTTTGTGTATTTTCATTACATGAAATCCAAATTACCGGTTGTAATGCAACAAAATAGGAAAAATGCCAAAGGAGATGAATTCTTTTGCAAGGCAAAAGCCTCAAGTCTCTTGTTCGTGGAAAATAGTTAATTTGTCGGACATAAGTGGACCAGTGGAGGCTCCTCAGTGGAGGAAGGGGTGGCGATTTTCATAAAAATAAGAGTAGTGAAACATTAAATCCGTTTTAGTTAAAACTATATAAAGTCAGCAAGAAGAAACTGCCTCTTACTGTCAGGTGTGTTTATTTTCAGCATACTAAACATGTGTAAATATTTGTATGAACATAAGATTCAACAACTGAAAATAAACTGCACAAGTTCCACAGAAATGTGACTGACAGAAATGGAATAATATGTCCCTGAACAAAGTGTGTGTGTGTGTGTGGGGGGAGGAGGGGGGGTGTCAAAAACCACCAGCTGCATTAAGTACTGCACTGCATCTCCTCCTCATGGACTGCACCAGATTTGCCAGTTCTTGCTGTGAGATGTTACCCCACTCTTCCACCTCTTCCACCATGCTGGAGGGTCATGTCAGGATGAGCTTGCAGGAAGGGTACCACATGAGGGAGGAGGATGTCTTCCCTGTAATGCACAGCGTTGAGATTGACGGAAATGACAACAAGCTAAGTCCGATGATGCTGTGACACACTGCCCCGGATCATGATGGACCCACCACCTCCAAATCGATCGCCCCTGTGAAACGCTCATTCCTTCGACAATAAACGCATATCCGACCATCACCACTGGCGAGACAAAACCGCGACTCGTCATTGAAGAGCACTTTTTGCCAGTCCTGTCTGGTCCAGCGACGGTTGGTTTGTGCCCATAGGCAACCTTGTTGTTGGTGATGTCTGGTGAGGACCTGCCTTACAACAGGCCTACAAGTCCTCAGTCCACCCTTTCTCAGCCTTTTGCGGACAGTCTGAGCACTGATGGAGGGATTGTGCATTCCTGGTGTAACTCGGGAAGTTGTTGTTGCCATCTTGTACCTGTCCCGTAGGTGTAATTTTCGGGTGTTCCTACACGTGGTCTTCCAATGCGAGGACGATCAGCTGTCCATCCTGTTTCCCTCTAGGGCTGTCTTAGGCGTCTCACAGTACGGACATTGCAATTTAATGCCCTGGCCACATCTGCAGTCCTCATGCCTCCTTGCAGCATGCCTAAGGCACATTCACGCAGATGAGCAGGGACCCTGGGCATCTATCTTATGGTGATTTTCAGAGTCAGTAGAAAGGCCTCTTTAGTGTCCTAGGTACTCACACAGACAGCATCGTGAGGAAGGCGCAGCAGCGCCTCTTCAACCTCAGGAGGCTGAAGAAATTAGGCTTGTCACCAAAAGCACTCACAAACTTCTACAGATGCACAATCGAGAGCATCCTGGCGGGCTGTATCACCGCCTGGTATGGCAACTGCACCGCCCTCAACCGTAAGGCTCTCCAGAGGGTAGTGAGGTCTGCACAACATATCACCGGGGGCAAACTACCTGCCCTCCAGGACACCTACACCACCCGATGCTACAGGAAGGCCATAAAGATCATCAAGGACATCAACCACCCGAGCCACTGCCTGTTCACCCCGCTGCCATCCAGAAGGCAAGGTCAGTACAGGTGCATCAAAGCTGGGACCGAGAGACTGAAAAACAGCTTCTATCTCAAGGCCATCAGACTGTTAAACAGCCACCACTAACATTGAGTGGCTACTGCCAACACACTGTCAATGACACTGACTCTACTCCAGCCACTTTAATCATGGGAATCGATGGGAAATGATGTAAATATATCACTAGCCACTTTAAACAATGCTACCTTATATAATGTTACTTACCCTACATTGTTCATCTCATATGCATACGTTGATACTGTACTCTATATCATCGACTGCATCCTTATGTAATACATGTATCACTAGCCACTTTAACTATGCCACTTGGTTTACATACTTATCTCATATGTATATACTGTACTCGATATCATCTACTGTATCTTGCCTATGCTGCTCTGTACCATCACTCATTCATATATCCTTATGTACATATTCTTTATCCCCTTACACTGTGTATGACAGTAGTTTTTTTTGGAATTGTTAGTTAGATTACTTGCTCGTTATTACTGCATTGTCGGAACTAGAAGCACAAGCATTTCGCTACACTCGCATTAACATCTGCTAACCATGTGTAAGTGACAAATAAAATTTGATTTGATTTGATTTGATTTATTCATAACTGTGACCTTAACTGCCTACCGTCTGTAAGCTATTAGTGTCTTAACGACCATTCCACAGGTGTATGTTCATTAATTGTTTATGGTTTATTGAACATTCATGGGAAACAGTGTTTAAATCCTTTACAATGAAGATCTGTGAAGTTATTTTAATTTTTAAGAATTTTCGGGTTCTGAAAAAGGGATGTTTTTTTTTGCTGAGTTTATATTCATGTCTCCAAACACATTGTTTTGTAATGAAGGTCTACAGTTGCCTCAACATCCCTTTCTGGGGTAGCACCATGGTGTAGCTGGAGGACAGCTATTTTTTGTCCACCTCTGGGTACATTGACTCATGGTTCTCACCTTCTTCCACTTACACAGTAATTATGACACTTCTGGAGGACATTGTCCAACCTCCCATGACCTGACATGTTGTCTACCTTATCATAGGATCAGAGAATGTATCTAGTACTGAAATCATAAGCTACAGCGCTGCAATGCATAAGATTTGGTAGTTGAACAGTTTTAAACAAATTATTATCTTAAAAAATTAAGAATAAGCAGCAGAGCTAGAGACACATCTGGCATACATATTTTGCATACATATTTTACATATAGCAATCACATAACAATCGTACATTACCAAACATAAGCTCTTTGATCTCAGCCCATCACTATAGACCATCCTCGTTTGGTTTCCATGTGCCATTTAAAAAAAAATGTGCTGTGATGTTTTGCATACATTTTTAACCTTTCTAATCATATAGTATCCACAGATTGGGAGCTAAAGAGGAAAACCTTTCCTAATAGTATTACTATTTTATTTATTGACTGACTGGCTTTCCAAATTGCCTAACACTGCTATTTGTAAGGTTAATTTAAGTGAATGTTGTGATTTTAACGATTCCCAAACCTGTCTCGTGATTATCTCTCTTTGCAGCAAAATCTATTGTTGTATGCCCCATATATACTGTATAGCATATATACAGCATTCTGTTTGTGGCAAGAATGTTGTATAATAATTTAAATTGAAAAACTCAGTGTTAAATCAAGTGTTGTTTTTTATACCAGTTCATAAACCAGGTGCCATGGAATCGGTCCATTGAAAATCTCTTCCCAGTTGTTTTGCAACCTGTCTGGCGCAGCTGTAAACATTTTTGTCCTCAAATGGAACTGGTATATTTTTCTATATTTACCCATTTCTATCAGCCAATTTGTATATCTTCAAAATATGGCAGGCAAACAAGTTTCCTACCTTCTCCCTTTTCCAAGTTTGGATTGACCAGATATTCCCATATATTTTCGATATCTGCATATGTGACATTTTACATTACAACATTTATAAAAAAAATATTTTCATTAGTAAATATAATATATTTTATTTATTCGTAAATAATGTTTTTTTTAATTAATAAGTATATTTGAGTTTGACATTTGTTCTATCTTTTCTGAAGGATTAAAGAGACATTTTAAGCAGCTTTGTATGGCTTGTTTAAGAAAGGGCGATACTTTAAACAACATTTCCTTTTCAATTAGTTAGAGGTTTTAATCTGTATATTTGTAAAAAGGCACATTTTTAACATAGGATGAGGCTTTCTTAATAATCTACTGGAGAACCATTTTGGGTTTAAGTATAACTTATGTATTAGTGAAGCTTTTAGTGAGATGTTTAAAGCGTTCATATTTCATAATTTTAGCCCCCCAAACTCATATTAATTATATAAATAGGCACATTTAGTAATTGTCTGACTCAGCATTCCAAAAAAATTAAAATGTTTTGCTCATATGATTTAAAAAAACGAATAGTCTGGAGTAGTCAGCCCCATTAGTAAGTAAGTAAACTGTGATATGACCAAAGAGTTATTCAGTGTGATTTTTCAATAAATAGACAAGCATTTACCTCTTAACCTCTAGTAACTCCCCATCCCGCATGAGGGAGCGTAATCATCGACTGACACTACTTAGCATAACGCAACGCACATAAATATTCCTAGAAAATATTCCTATTCATGAAAATCAAAAGTGAAATATATTGAGACACCACTTAAGCCTTTTGTTAATCACCCTGTCATCTCAGATTTTCAAAATATGCTTTACAGCCAAAGCTAGACAAGCATTTGTGTAAGTTTATCGATAGTCTAGCATAGCATTTTGTTAAATCGTTTACCTTTGATGAGTTTCGGATTTTTTCACTCACGAAACTCCCAGTTAGATAGCCGATGTTCCTTTTTTCCAAAAATATTATTTTTGTAGGTGAAATAGCTCCGTTTGTTCTTCAGGTTTGGCTGAGAAATCGGCCGGAAATTGCAGTCACGAAAACGCCGAAAAATATTCCAAATTAGCTCCATAATATCGACAGAAACATGGCAAACGTTGTTTAGAATCAATCCGAGGCGTTTTTCAAATATCTATTCGATAATATATCCACCAGGACAATTCGTTTTTCAGTAGGACCGATTGGAATAATGGCTACCTCTGTATTTTACGCGAGAATCACTCTGGGAGTATCAGGTGACCACTTGCGTAATGTAGCCGCTTACGGGTATTCTTCAACATAAATGCCTAAAACTACGTCACAATGCTGTAGACACCTTGGGAATACGGAGAAAAAGTAATCTGATGGATAGCCCATTCACTGCTCAATATGGACGCATTGGAACGCAGGGCTTTCAAAACATGAGGCACTTCCGGATTGGATTTTTCTCAGGCTTTCGCCTGCAACATCAGTTCTGTTATACTCACAGACAATATCTTTACAGTTTTGGAAACGTTAGAGTCTTTTCTATACAAAGCTGTCAATTATATGCATATTCTAGCATTTTGTCCTGACAAAATATCCCGTTTACTACGGGAACGTTATTTTTCCAAAGTTAAAATACTGCCCCCTAGTCACAAAAGGTTTTAATGGTTGCATAATATCTATTTTTGCAAACTTTCTATTGAAATTGATTTTGGTATTTTTTAAGATGACTACCGAATAGGTCTACTTCACCATCCGCCCATTTTGTTGGTAAACTACAAGGCAGTGTAATATGGTACACCTGTCAAGATTACGTAATAGTCGAGAGAGGCTAGAAAATGAATCAAGAACTTCAATGAGACTGTGCAGCGATCTAGATTAAGGACTAAAGAAAAAAACTTGAGTCATTGGCATACACTGACACATTTGTTTTAATCCCCTGCATTTCTAACCCCTTGATGTCCTTGTTGGATCTAATTTGAATAGCTAGCATTTCAATGGCCATAATACATAGATATCTTTTTCTTAAAACTGCATTGTTGGTTAAGGGCTTGTAAGTAAGCATTTTACTGTAAGGTATACACTTGTTGGATTCAGCACATGTGACAAATAACATTGGACTTGATTTGATGTAGTAGCCAAAAAAGTGTTGAACAAATCAAAATATACTTTATAATTGAGATTCTTCAAAATAGCCACCCTTTGCCTTGATGACAACTTTGCACACTCTTGCACTCTCTTGGCATGCTCTCAACCAGCTTCACCTGGAATGCTTTTCCAATGGTCTTGAAGGAGTTCCCTAATATGCTGAGCACTTGTTGGCTGCTTTTCCTTCACTTTGCAGTTCACCTCATCCCAATTGGGTTGAGGTCATGTGATTGTGGAGGCCAGGTCACTGATGCAGCACTCCATCACTCTCCTTCAAGGTCAAATAGCTCTTACACAGCCTGGAGGTGTGTTGGGTCATTATCCTGTTGAAAAACAAATGATAGTCCTACGAAGAGCAAACCAGATGGGATGGCATATCGCTGCAGAATGCTGTGGTAGCCATTCTGGTTAAGTGTGCCTTGAATTCTAAATAAATCACAGACAGTGTCACCAACAAAGCACCCCCACCCCATCACACCTCCTCCTCCATGCTTGGGAACCACACGGTGGGAACCATACATGCGGAGATCATCCGTTCACCTACTCTGCGTCTCACAAAGACACGGTGGTTTAGAACCAAAAATCTCAAATTTGGGCTCATCAGACCAAAGGACAGAATTCCACCGGTCTAATGTCCATTGCTCATTTTTCTTGTCTCAAGCAAGTCTCTTCTTCTTATTGGTGTCATTTAGTAGTGGTTTCTTTGCAGCAATTTGACCGTGCAGGCCTGATTCACACAGTCTCCTCTGAACATTTGATGTTGAGATGTGTCTGTTACTTGACCTCTGTGAAGCATTTATTTGGGCTGCAATTTCTGAGAATTTCTGATGGTAAGTTTAATGAACTTATCCTCTGCAGCAGAGGTAACTCTGGGTCTTCCATTCCTGTGGCGGTCCTCATGAGAGCCAGTTTCATCATAGCTCTTGATGGTTTTTGGGACTGCACCTGAATATTTTAGAAAATATCTGAATTGACTGACCTTCATGACTTGAAGTAATGATAGACTCTCTCTTTGCTTATTTGACCTGCTCTTGCCATAATATGCACTTGGTCTTCTACCAGGGCTATCTGCTGTATACCACCCCTACCTTGTCACAACACAACTGATTGGCTCAAATGCATTAAGAAGGAAAGAAATTCCACAAATGAACTTTTAACAAGGCAAGCCTGTTAATTGAAATGCATTGCCTGTTAATTGAAATGCATTGCAGGTGACTACTTTGAAGAATCTCAAATATAAAATATATTTGAAGGCCAGCATCCCGGAGTTGACTCTTCACTGTTGACGTTGAGCTGGTGTTTTGCAGGTACTATTTAATGATGTTGCCAGTTGAGGACTTGTGAGGCGTCTGTTTCTCAAACTAGACATTCTAATAGACTTTTTGCTCAGTTGTGCACCGGGGTCTCCCACTCCTCTTTCTAACCTGGTTAGAGCCAGTTTGCGCTGTTCTGTGAAGGGAGTAGTACACAGCGTTGTACCAGATCTTCAGTTTCTTGGCAATTTCTCACATGGAATAGCCTTCACTTCAATAGAAAGCGCTTTGTTTCTGGCTATTTTGAGCCTGTAATCGAACCCACAAATGCTGATGCTCCAGATACTCAACTACTCTAAAGAAAGCCAGTTTTATTGCATCTTTAATCAATCACGACAACAGTTCAGCTGTGCTAACATAATTGCAAAAGAGTTTTCCAATGATCAATTAGTCTTTTAAAATCATAAACTTGGATTAGCTAACACAACGTCCCATTGGAACACAGGAGTGATGGTTGCAGATAATGGACCTCTGTACGCCTATGTAGATATTACATTAAAAAATCTGCCGTTTCCAGCTACAATTGTCATTTACAACATTTAAGTCTACACTTTATTTCTGATCAATTTGATGTTTTCATGGACAAAAAAAAATGTTTCTTTCAAAAACAAGGACATTTCCAAGTGACCCCAAACTTTTGAATGGTAGTGTATATATTTTCGGAGAAGTGTGGATCATCATTATTAGGCCCATATAGATGAATTAGCCAGATATATTTTTGGTCCAATAGCATATTTAAAATAATCCATATTCCTTGAGGATCTGTTTGCACAGTTTTCACAATTGGATCAACATTTTTATTAATTAGTATAATCACCCTTTTTGAGTTTCTTTGCCTATGACAAATATATTTCTCTCTCCCTGCCCTTTCTCTTTTAGCCAGATAAACAACTACATGTTTTATGATCTGCTAAGCCATTACAATTGTGACTGGCTATACTTATTTCCCCACTTACCATAATGATACCCAAGTTTCAATTATCTTACCACAATCAAGGTTTGTAAACGTACCATTAAAAAGCACCAGGATGATTAAGTGTCCATATAGCTGTACATTAATATGTGCACTGTTCCACATACTGTAGCTGCAACTGTGTAAACCTCCAATTGTCCTAATATTCCACCCACAAAAACCTCCCCCATGTCACTAAGACCATCAGACCAACTCTCTGACTCATGATACACCTAAGGCAAACTCTTGGCCGGCAATTGGCGTAAGCCAGAGGGAAATATGGGCAGTCTCATGAAAACATAATTCAATACTGCCACCCTTCACTAACACATTCAAAGCCCCGTAGGTCTATTGAATATCTGTGAGGGTGCTTTATAAGAGAACTAACTAAATAACATGGTATATAAGGTATAATAACAATAATAGATCATATCAATAGAAATAATAGCACAATATTTAAAATTCATGCTCATATGTAGAAAGTCCTAGCAAGGCTATAAGCTATTAATTATGTCCATTACATGCAAGACATATTTGATCCTAATTACATCCTATATTATTCCATGTAAAAAGTAACAGATTTTAACGGCCATGAATGTCTGCCAGTAAAAATGTGGAATACCTAACTAACTTACAATCGACTGTGACAAAGCCATGCCACGATAGCCAAGAATACATGCAGTAGTGACAATCCAGAGCGAGTAAACCTGTAAAACCAACCCTCTCTCCACCCATACACATTTAGTTTTTATTCCAGGGTTGTTACTCTATCACCTCGGCTGTTTTACACCTATATCATTAGGATCAAGAATATAAAAGGTCACGTAAATAGTTTATATAGAATTATAAACTGGGTGGTTCGAGCCCTGACTGGCTGAGAGGCGTGGTACATCTGACCGTAAAAACCACTGGCACGACAAAGCACCAATTTTTACTGCTCTAATTACGCCGGAAACCAGCTTACAATAGCAATAAGGCACCTAGGGGGTTTGTTGCACACACCACAGCCAAGGCCTGCATCCAGGCACTCCGTATTGCGGCTTGCCATGAACAGCCCCCAGCTGCGGCATATTGGCCACACACCACACACGCCCAGACCTCATCGCTTAAAAATATAATATACCTTTCACTTAGAGATGTGCTTCCATAAGCCAGTTATTGTGTTGGTTCTACCATAAACTTTAATCAGTTTATCCCAGTGTTACTATCCCTCCACACACTAATAGACCCAGTTGACAATACCCAATCCATTTGCTGGTGTGTGTCGGAGCAATAATATGTTCTTTACATTTTTAATATTGAGATTAATTTTTTAAATGTGAAAGGAAAATGTATAGGCCTACTCCAATATAGAAAATAAGGCAGGTTTTAAATTATATATTTATAATTGCCTACATTAGATCTATTCATATTTATTAAGTTTTATCTTAAAAGTTAATAATTCCCGATTCACATCTGGGAACAAGGGCACCCCCCTACATAACAGATTTTAAGTCATAATATACCCAAACTGTAACGGCTGTTGGAAGAAGGTGAGGACCAAAGCGCATATTGGTCCTCCAGCGTGGTACTTGTTCATATTATTTATTTAAACTGAACAAGATCAAACAAAGAAACAAAAAGCACAACCGAAACAGTTCCGTCAGGTGCAAAACACAATAAACAGAAAGTATAATCACCCACAACTCAAGGGTGAAAACAGGCTGGTTCTCAATCAACAACGTTGATGGTTCTCAATCAGGATCATAGACTACCCACGACTCCGGCCGCAAAACCTGACAGCTGGGTGGGCCTCCATGTGGCGGCTCTGGCGCAGGACGTGGCCCCACTCCACCATAGTCTTTGCCACTCCCCCGGTGGTGCCTTTAGAGCTCAGGACAGACGGGTCCCGACTCCGGCAGCACCGGACAGGCGGGAGACTCCGGCAGGGACAGGCAGCGGGCGACTCCGGTGAAGGGCAGCTCAGGACAGACGGGCGACTCCGGCAGCTCAGGACAGACGGGCGACTCTGGCAGCTCAGGACAGACGGGCGACTCTGGCAGCTCAGGAAAGACGGGAGACTCTGGCAGCTCAGGACAGATGGGAGACTCTGCAGGAAGGAGACGGTGAGACAGCCTGGTGCGGGGGGCTGCCACCATAGGCCTGGTGCGTGGAGGAGGCACGGGATAGACCGGACCGTGGAGGAGCACTGGAGGTCTGGCTGGATACTCCCCGTAGCCAGGCCAGTGTGGCGAGGTGGAATAGACCACACTGGACTGTGCTGGCGAACCTGGGACACCATGTGTAGGGCTGGTGCCATGTACCCCGGCCCGAGGAGACGCACTGGAGACCAGATGCGCTGAGCCGTCTTCATGGCGCCTGGCTCGATTGCTCACTCTAGCCCGGACGATACGAGGCGCTGCGATGTAACGAACCGGGCTATGCCTGCACACCGGGGACACCAGGCGCCTCACGGCATAACACGGTGCCTGCCCGGTCCACCTCTATCCACGGTAAGCACGGGGAGTTGGCTCAGGTCTCCTACCTGACTTAGCCACACTCCTTGTGTGCCCTCCCAAAGACATTTTTGGGGCTGCCAAATACCACAAAAAGGAGGTATTTGGACATAAATGATGGACTTTTTCGAACAAATCATACATTTATTGTGGAACTGGGATTCCTGGGAGTGCATTCTGATGAAGATCATCAAAGATGAGTGAATATTTATAATGCTATTTCTGACTTCTGTTGACTCCACAACATGGCGTATATCTGTATGGCTTGTTTTGTTACCTGAACGCTGTACTTAGATTATTGCATGGTTTGCTTTTTTGGTAAAGCTTTTTTTAAATCTGACACAGCCGTTGCATTAAGGAGAAGTTTATCTAAAATCCATGCATAAAACTTGTATTTTCATAAATTGATGTAGCTCTCTGCAAAATCACCGGATGTTTTGGATGCAAAACATTACTGAACATAACGTGCCAATGTAAACTGAGATCTTTGGATAAAATATGAACTTTATCGAAGAAAACATACATGTATTGTGTAACAAAGTCCTATGAGTGTCATCTGATGAAGATCATCAAAGGTTAGTGATTCATTTAATCTCTATTTCTGCTTTTTGTGACTCCTATCTTTGGCTGGAAAAATGGCTGTGTTTTTCTGTGACTAGGTGCAGACCTAACATAATCGTTTGGTGTGCTTTCGTCGTAAAGCATTTTTGAAATCGGACACTGTGGTGGGATTAACAACAAGTATCTTTAAAATGGAGTAAAATACTTGTATGTTTGAGGAATTTTATTTATGAGATTTCTGTTGTTTTGAATTTGGCGCCCTGCACTTTCACTGGCTGTTGTCATACCGATCCCGTTAGTGGGATCTAAGCCATAAGGGGTTGTTTAACATGTACAATACCCCAAGAGTCCGCATTTAATCCCATTGACAGAGCCCTAACTATGATTAAAAAGTGTTGCTGTCCAAAAACCTCTGGTGTTAACAGCATATAGTGTGATACCATGTTCTTGCCAATTTTCCAATTTCTCCTGAAGTTCCTCATTCCCAGCAAGCCGATGTTCAAGCTCCTCCAGCAAGGCCTGCCTTCAGAGGAAGGAAAATGTCCTTTGGCAGAACCATGTCCACATGAAACCCATTGGTCAGTTACATTAAAAGGTTCCTTTTACTGTGCGTCTGGTATTGCAACTCTCTGACATCCTCTGCCAATTTCATCAGGTGCTGAATAATCAGCCTGCAGAAATCATAACATATGACAGTGGGCAAGTTATAAACAATGGAAACCTATTTCTTTCAAATGACAAGATAAAAGCTCTATTAAAACAGGTTTGATTCTGAGTCATGGAACGCAAGGACCAAATGGCCACAACCAATGATGACACTGTAAGCCAGTGTAAGCCCCTGTCATTTACAGTAAAAAAAAACATTTATTTTAAAGATCAACATTGTATATCGTCCCACTTCATGTAATTATGGAGCCCCTCACACTACAACTAAGTAGTACATATTGCAGTTACCTTCAGACTGACAAGCAGCAGGGCCCAGTGATGAGGAGGATTGAGATGAGAAATTTCAAAATAACTACCTAAGAATGCAGCTAATGCAGGTAAACGATTAATTTGATTGCTTTTCTGATTTTCGTAACCAAGCTACTTTGATGCTAGGTGTTCATAATGTTTTGTCTAGCGATCGATAAACTTACACAAACGCTTGGATTGCTTTCGCTGTAAAGCATATTTTCTAAATCTGACATGACAGGTGGATTAACAAAAGGCTAAGCTGTATTTTGCTATATTGCACTTGTGATTATATGAATGTGGCGCTATGCAATTCAGAGATTGTTGATGACAATTATCCCGCTAAAGGGATGGGTAGCGTCAAGAACCTTGATGAATGTGGAATTTGCTTCCTAAGAGCCCATTCCAAAAGTAACTTTCTAATTTCATCCTCCTCGTCTGTACTTTCATCAATGCTCTCATCTGTGTCCTCAGTGAAGCTCTCGTTAACCCCACCCTCACTACCACTTAGTGTGCAAACATCAGCTGGCTCAACCCTACTATTTGACTTTCCTCAGATCCTGACTTTACTTTTAGAAAATCTTGTGCAACTCTGAATACTTCTACGTTTACTCCAGTAACTGGGAATTTTAACTGGAAACTTTCGGTATGTAGACTGGATATCTGCAATCAAATGATACAATCAAAACTGGACTGTTCAACATCACTTCAAGTCAACGACAAAACAATGCAAGATTGGTCACTGGTTATCTAAGAAGGACAACAACAGGAAAATTAAATCAATGTAGTTTACACCAATCTCCATGGTATGTTTGTTTGTGTGTGTCTAAGGATGGTGGACGTTTTTACTCTGTGCATGCAGATAATACTACACAATGTATAGCACCAATACTAGACTGATGAAGTCCTAATTAATAACAAAATATATAATTGAAGACACATGAGGGCGCAGTATTTCCAAAAAAATGACAATATAATTGCTTTTGTCAGTATATTCACTTTATCGTTTTGTAAATTGTAAACAAATGAAAATGCATCAGCTGTTTTCGTGGACACAATAGTAGCACATCAATTAGACAAATACTGTTTGTAGGTTAGACCTAATGTCACTTGTTTAGTATACTTTCTCAGAATATGATGTTCCCGCAGCTTTTTGGGCTAAAAAACCCCCTGTGAAATGATTATTATGATTGGTGCTAATTTTTGTTGACCACATTACCTTTTACTCAATATTTAAATATCTGTGTCTCAGCTCTAAGTTAAAGTGACACGGAAGAGCTATGCTAGAATTGTATCAACGTGATGAGGACGCCTCTGTGCAGCTGGATGAGAGCTACAGCTAGCAAAGAGGTAAGTTAGATAAATTAAGGTAAATTTGGTGAGCGAACAGGGCAAGCTAGTTAATTGTAGCAATCATTTTAAGTAACCTAGCTTTACGGTTCCTCTTTACAATTTAGCCGAGCTAACGTTACAACAAGGCAGGTCCAATGGCCCCTCACGAGACCCCTACAGCTTGCTAGTTTGTTCTGAAGAACATCACGCAATCGCGAAGAACAGTTGACTAGCTAGCGTAGCTAGCCTACCATGCAATAATCTGAGATGGCGCTCAGACGTAAATATATTTCTCCTCCATGTTGGAGTCAACAGAAATACGAAATTACATCATAAATATTCCCTTACCTTTGATGATCTTTCATCAGAATGCAGTGCAAGGAGTCCTAGTTCCACAATAAATTGTTGTTTTGTTCCACAATGCCCAATACTAGTGTCCAATTAGCTACATTTGCTAGCACTTTCAGCTCACGTGCCCAAAAGCTGACACTGGTTCAGGAGAACTCGGACAAAAACGTCAAAAAGATATATTCCAGCTCGAATAAACTGGTCGAACTAAGTAGAGAATCATTCTTCCGGATGTTATTTACATATATATCCAATAACGTTCCAACCGGAGCATAAGTTTTCATCTGCAGCCAAATGGAACGATGGTGACATCCACAGACAAATGCGCAACCAGGAAATGCCATTCTGTCAGGACAGTGACTCATTCCCCTCCCATTCGGTCAAAGTTCACACCAGAGGCTCCATTCCATGTTCTACTGAATGAGGACATCTAGTGGAAGGCGTAGGAAGTGCTAACAGATCCATATCTTATTTGGAAGTGAAGAGGCGATGACTTAAAATTAGACCCGCATTCAGAATTTCACATCCTGTTTGGAAGATTGCCTGCCCTATGAGTTCTGTTATAGTCACAGACATAATTCAAACCGTTTTAGAAACTTCAGTGTTTTCTATCCAATAGTAATAATAATCTGCATATATTAGCAATCTAGGACAGAGTAGGATGCAGTTCACTATGGGCACGCAATTCATCCAAAGTGAAAATACTGCCCCCTATCCCCAACAAGTTTTAAGGTAACAACTCACCTTGGCTTTCTACTGGGACCAAAAACCAACAGGGTTTTTATAAAGACAATTGCGTGAGCATGTTGATCCAGATGATGAGTTGTTCTCTCCAGAGGATTCCACAGGCCAACGTTTATATGTGTTTCCATATGGACCACTGTCGTGGAATTATTTTAATCAAAAGGAGAGACTTTTAAATTTCTTCAAAACAATCAAACTTTATTATTGAAGTTCTGCAGTAATGGAGCTTGTCAACAACCCCTCCGTAGGTGATTTGTTGAGAGCCCAATGAACGGATTTGAGCCACAGCGTTCTTTTAGCAAAGTCCATCCTGCTGGATGTTCATGACAAACAACAGATGTATGGAATGGTCACAAGGTTAGGATTCGTATGAAAGATACTAATAAATAACAGTAAACAGTATCTCCTGTAAAGACTGTTCTCATTGTGTAGAGACCAGGGTCTGGCCCCCAACTCCATACTGGAGCCATCTCCCCCTAGTACCCCAGTACAGAAACATTAATTCATGCTCTGAAATGCAGTCTTGTTAGGCTTATCATCCAAAGACATCGTAAATCCTCTGTCAGTGTTAAAACCTCTTAAGTGTAAGACCCTTTTTTTAAATATTCTCCTAAAATTATATAACAGTGGTCCGTCCTTTAAAAGTTACAGTGGACTGCAGCACAGCTTGCATGGTGCCGTAGAATTCTATGGCACGTTATTTAAGTGACAACCACTGGTACCATTAATGCTAGCCTTCAATAGTGGCTGTACTAGAGAATTTTTTTTAAATTGTAAGAACATAGTATATGGGACTGATTTTAAGAAATATTGCTTAATTAATTTGATTAAAATTATGGTGTTTCTATTCCAAGAAAAACCCTCTGGCTTTCCGTTAGGATAGAATGGAAATATGGCGCTGCACAATGTGTCGGTTGGGAGTAGGCTACAGTACTGGGCTATTTAGTTAAATAATCCCGTGTCATGCAGGCACATGGGAGACCGGGGTTCAATTCCTCAATGGGGAGGAAGGAGTAGGCTGTCCTTGCAAACAAGAATTTGTTCTTAATTAACTGACTTGCCTTGTTAAATAAAGGTTACACTAAGAGAATAACATTTCAACCCTAATTTTATCATTTTAAGCTGACTACTACCCAAACATAGATTAAGTGAAAATAAAAATCAAATTGATTTATCAAGACCAGTCCCAATGCTTCTCTCAAAATCGCTATAGGCTATTGATTCAAATCCTTTTGCTTAAAACTTCAATATGCTCTTTAAATAAATAAGACATACACCACTTTTAACAGCACATTAAACAACACTAGTGAGACTCATGTCACCTATGGTAGGCCAACAGTATTTTCAAAAATATGACGGGACTCTCCTCCAATAATTACATGTAAAGGATTGGAGGATATTTCTGTAATTCAGTGACATTTATTCCCATAGTAACTTGTTATGGATCCATAACTAAATAAACGTCAGCATTTTGAAAGAGTATATTTATCATTTTTTAAATTAATGAAGGCATAAAGATGCCATTATTAGTAACATTTGTAGTGGAAATGTCCTGTATTTACCAAATCATGAGAGCAAACCACACACAAGTCAGAGTTATCATAAAGTCCATCTTTAATTATATGAGCTCCATCAAAACCCTGTTGATTCTGCCACGACACATTGTTTTGGTTTGAACGTGCAGACTGGCACTAAGAACAGCAGGAACGTTTCCCTAGTCAGCGCCATTATTAGTGCAATGCCCCTTAAAAACCTGTTAGGGGGCGCTATTTAAATTTTTGGATGAAAAATGTTCCAGTTTTAAACAAGATATTTTGTCACAAAAAGATGCTCGACTATGCATATAATTGACAGCTTTGGATAGAAAACACTTTGACATTTCCAAAACTGCAAAGATATTGTCTGTGAGTGCAACATAACTGATGTTACAGGCGAAACCCAGATAAAAATCCAACCAGGAAGTGCCGCATTTTTTAAATTCAACTCATGCCAATGACTCCTTATATGGCTGTGAATGAGCTACGAATGAGCTTACGTTTTCTACGTATTCCCCAAGGTGTCTACAGCATTGTGACGTCTTTTCGCGCATTTCAGTTGAAGAATAGCCGTAAGGGACCATATTTAGCAAGTGGTCACATGGTGTCTCCCGCAGAAAATCTTGCGTAAAATACTGAGGTAGCCCTTTTTTCCAATCGCTTCTTATGAGAAACCAAATTACCTCGATGAATATATTATCAGTATATTTGTTAAAAACATCTTAAGGATTGATCCTAAACAACGTTTGCCGTGTTTCTGTCGATATTATGGAGCTACTTTGGAAAAAAGTTTGGCGTTGTAGTGGTAGCATTTTCCGGTCGATTTCTCAGCCAAGCATGATGAACAAACGGGAGCTATTTCGCCTACAAAAATAATATTTTGGGAAAAAAGGAACATTTGCTATCTAACTGGGAGTCTCCTGAGTGAAAACATCTGAAGTTCTTCAAAGTTAAATGATTTAATTTGGTTGCTTTTCTTATTTTCATGAAAATGTTGAATGCTGCCAGCAGAGCCTAGCATAGCATTATGCCATGATAAACTTACACAAATGCTTGTCTAGCGTTGGCTGTAACGCATATTTTGAAAATCTGAGATGACAGTGTGATTAACAAAAGGCTAAGCTTGTGTTTTAATATATTTCATTTGCGATTTTCATGAATAGGAAAAGTTTCTAGGGGTATTTATGTCCGCTGCGTTATGCTAATTCGTTTGAGGCTATGATTACGCTCCCGGATCCGGGATTGCTAGTCGCAAGAAGTGTTGCTGTGCTACCCAGTGTGGCGGGGGTTAATAATATATCTGTGAGAATATCCAAGGGGCATTTATATAATTATAAATTAAGAATAATAATAAATCACTTTTGTTTAAAAAAAATAACATTCTTTTGGAGATTATTTTGTTTTCAAATAACATAAAATGGGCAAGAAAATGGCCATTCTTGAACATGGGGAGAAACATTGTTACTAATTTGTAAGTAAAGCTTTTTTTGTTATTTAGAATTATTTGTTTATGCTTTTAGAGGGAGAGAAACCAAAAACCTACAGTCATCTCATGGGTCTCCCAGTCAAGGCCAGCACAGGTGTTGAACCAGCATCTGTAGCAACACAGCTTGCACTGCAATGCAGTGTGTTAGACTGTTGTGCCACTTAGGCACTGTACAACGTGACTGGTCGGGAGTGGGCTACAGTACTACAGTAAGAGCAAAATAATCCTAACAAATTAAAATAATAAAAACCTTAGTGTAACAATAGTTTTAGTAATTAATACTGAAGTCATGCACAATTATCAGTTTCCTTTTAGGTTTATGTCGCCAATTCATTGTCAGTTAGAGACACAGTAGGACCCAAAAGCATAATCAGTGCTCTAACTCCCCCTTGCACTGGTCTGGAGCAATGAAGGGGTGACGCAGGGTACCGTACTAAACCACAAATTACCTCGAAGTACCGCAGCTTAATCGCAAAACTTTTAGTGGAGCAACCACTGTACCAAAATCTAACTGCCTGTAGCTCAGGACCTGAAGCAAGGATATACATATTCTTGATACCATTTGATAGGAGACACTTTGAAGTTTGTGGAAATGTGAAATTAATGTAGGAGAATATAACACATTAGATCAAGTAAAAGATAATACAAAGAAATAAACATGCACTTTCTCTCATCTTTGAAATGCAAGAGAAAGCTTGTAGATCCCGTAGAGGTAAATGGTGATTCACAAACCACACAGAGGGTAAGAGCGCCTTGTAATGGTGATTCATAACCTTTTGAGAATTATGGTGTTGTATACAGTTGGCATGAGTAACTTTACTGCTTGATACCATGAATATAGAGGTGTAAACAGTGTACGACTTCACATGAAATTCATGTAAAGCCTTATAGTCGTTCCGATACATATTTCGGAGATTGGTCTTCAATTGCGGACCTGCACCCTAATCCTTAATTCTCAAAAGGTTATGAATCGCCATTAGAAGGTGTCCTTTACCTTCTGTGTGGTTTGCAAATCACCATTAAAAGGTGCCTCTTAGCTGCTGTGTGGTACCATATATCCCCATATGAATGGCATGATTGGTACAACTTTTGGACCATTTAATGGGGTGTTTTGATCAGGTGTAGGGTTAGTGTTAGCTTGAATTTGTTAGCTTGTTCCTCAGGCTCAAGGCTCAGGTGTGACAACTAAGATGAATTATTTTAGAGATAGATATCTTGCAGTGATCGAGGGCAGGAGAGAACAGCTCAGGAAGAAAATTAAGATATGTTATTGATAGCTGTTGCTTTGTTGTCCAAGCAGGTTCTAACCATAAATACAATCTGAATTGGTATGTGAAGTGTCAAATCCACACTACATATTGTATATACCATTACCTGTCATCTTTCAATTTCTTAGATTATACCTAAAACAACAATTGTGATTAAAGTCTATGGATCTTTAATTATGGCATTTCTTCAATAGGACTTCTCTCTGCTGTCTGGTTCCTGAAAGATGTTGATGACATCATTCCCACTCAAGCATAAACTTCGACACGAAACCCTCCTGTCCATCTTCAATACCATAAACAACACACATTAATATCCCAATTGACACATAGGGTGATTTGTGCCCATATTCAGTTAAAATGCATTCCCTTGTTGGCATGAATCTTCAATTAGAACATTTTACTGACTCATCATCTCTGATCAAGTGTAACGGGATTCTTCTGTTGAAGGAGAGGCGGACCAAAATGCAGCGTGGTTATTGTGATACATCTTTAATAAAGATGAAAATAGAACAACATGAAAAAAACTGCCCTATCTGGTGTAACAAACACAGACAGGAACAATCACCCACAAAACCCAACACAAAACAGGCTACTTAAATATGGTTCCCAATCAGAGACATTGACTAACACCTGCCTCTGATTGAGAACCATATCAGGCCAAACACAGAAACAGACAAACTAGACACACAACATAGAATGCCCACTCAGATCACACCCTGACCAAACAAAACATAGAACATACAAAGCAAACTATGGTCAGGGTGTGACATCAAGTTATTCCACCAACGATTGAGAGAAATATATCTTTTTTTATTTTTTAGAACATTCCTTAATGGAAACTGAAAACGAAGGAAGACTTTACAGAAAATATTACCTAGGGGTCTCAAGTCTACAGCCTACACAAGTCTTTAAATTAAATACATTCGATTGCAGTTTTGTGCTAAAGGTTGTTACACAAGAACATGTTAAATCAAATCAAATCAGATTTGATTTGTTACATACACATGGTTAGCAGATGTTAATGCGAGTGTAGCAAAATGCTTGTGCTTCTAGTTCCGACAATGCAGTAATAACCAACGAGTAATATAACCTAACAATTCCACAACTACTACCTTATAAACACAAGTGTAAAGGGATAAAGAATATGTACATAAAGATATATGAATGAGTGATGGTACGAGAACGGCATAGGCATGATGCAGTATATGGTATAGAGTACAGTATATACATATGAGATGAGTAATGTAGGGTATGTAAACATAAAGTGGCATAGTTTAAAGTGGCTAGTGATACATGTATTACATAAAGATGGCAAGATGCAGTAGATGCAGCTAGATGCAGCAGTTTAAATGAGTACAGTATATGCATATACATATGAGATGAGTAATGTAGGGTATGTAAACATTATATTAAGTGGCATTGTTTAGTGGCTAGTGATACATTTTTTACATCAATTTCCATCAATTCCATTATTAAAGTGGCTGGAGTTGAGTCAGTATGTTGGTAGCAGCCACTCAATGTTAGTGGTGGCTGTTTAACAGTCTGATGGCCTTGAGATAGAAGCTGTTTTTCAGTCTCTCGGTCCCTGATTTGATGCACCTGTACTGACCTCGCCTTCTGGATGATAGTGGGGTGAACAGGCAGTGGCTCGGGTGGTTGTTGTCCTTGATGATCTTTATGGCCTTCCTGTGTCAGCGGGTGGTGTAGGTGTCCTAAAGGTAGTATTGTTAACCTATGCCTAATACCATATCTTAATATGTGTATTGTTAAAAAAATGCATTTCCTGTCATTTCCTGTCATTTTTGTTCAATATTCACTCAAACTCTCCTTCACAATGCCCAAGATTAGTGAATAGGTTACTTGAAAGTGAAAGTATGAAAGCTATCTACTTGTAAGAACATACATAAAACTAGTGGAACTTGCTATTACATTGAAATTGCATTATGCGATGTGGAACTTCATACAATGGGCATTTTCCAGACAAAGTTGAATGGTACAGTTCAATTCTTGTCAAATCCGTGTGGTTTATATAATATATATCTATATTGTTTTCAGCAATAGTAGCAGTTTTTATTCAATTTATTCAAAAAAGTTCCTCCACTGAAGGTCAAACTGGTGCTCTTCCATGCCGTCCCTAGGAGGGCTGCGTCACTTGAGTGGGTTGAGTCACTGACGTGATATTCCTGTCTGGATTGGCGCCCCCCCTTGGGTTGTGCCGTGGCAGAGATCTTTGTGGGCTATACTCAGGCTTGTCTCAGGATGGTAAGTTGGTGGTTGATGATATCCTTCTAGTGGTGTGGGGGCTGTGCTTTGGCAAAGTGGGTGGGGTTATATCCTGCCTGTTTGGTCCTGTCCGGGGTTATCGTCGGACAGGCCACAGTGTCTCCCATCCCTCCTGCCTCAGCCTCCAGTGTTTATGCTGCAGTAGTTTGTGTCGGGGGGCTAGGGTCAGTCTGTTATATCTGGAGCATTTCTCCTGTCTTATCCAGTGTCCTGTGTGAATTTAAATATGCTCTCTCTAATTCTCTTTCTTTCTTTCTTTCTCTCGGAGGACCTGAGCCCTAGGACCATGCCTCAGGACTACCTGGCCTGATGACTCCTTGCGGTCCCCAGTCCACCTGGCTGTGCTGCTGCTCCAGTTTCAACTGTTCTGCCTGCGGCCATGGAACCCTGACCTGTTCACCGGACTGCTACCTGTCCCAGACCTGCTGTTTTCAACTCTCTAGAGACAGCAGGAGCAGAGACACTTTGAATGATCGGCTATGAAAAACCAACTGAAATTACTCCTGAGGTGCTGACCTGTTGCACCCTTGACAACCGCTGTGATTATTATTATTTGATCCTGCTGGTCATCTATGAACATTTGAACATCTTGGCCATGTTCTGTTATAATCTCCACCCGGCACAGCCAGAAGAGGACTGGCCACCACTCATAGCCCAGTTCCTCTCTGGGTTTCTTCCTAGGTTCTGGCCTTTCTAGGGAGGTTTTCCTAGTTACCGTGCTTCTACAGCTGCATTGCTTGCTGTTTGGGGTTTTAGGCTGGGTTTCTGTACAGCACTTTTAGATATCAGCTGATGTAAGAAGGGCTTTATAAATTTAATTTGATTTGACTATGACTCAAGCTAATATGGAGACAACAATATAGGCTGTGTGTAGCGGTTATGGTATGATGGTTTGGCTTGGAAAGATGTTTTGGCCTGTTCACACAGCCTGGTCTCATAGACTAGATGTAGCATAGTAAATGTTACTTTAGCATTTTAGCAAATTATTAACCTTTCAATGACTTACTAATTTTTAGCTACTTTGCAACTACTTAGCAAGTTAGCCCCTTTAAGCTTACCCTTCCTCTAACCCTAAACTTAACCCTTTCACTTAACTCAACCTAAACCCTAGGCTAGCTATCATTAGTTAGATAGCCAAAGTTAGCATTAGCCACCTAGGCATCTAGCTAACGTTAGTCACAACAATAGGTATCTGGTAAAATATATGTTTTACAAATTCCCGAAATGAATGATGGACATCCACAAATTAATATATACAGTGCATTTGGAAAGTATTCAGACCCCTTCACCTTTTCCACATTTTGTTATGTCACAGCTTTATTCAAAAACACAAAATTGACCTCAGGTGCATCCTGTTTCTATTGATGATCCTTGATATGTTCCTACAACTTGATTAGAGTCCACCTACGGTACATTCAATTGATTGGAAATGATTTGGAAAGGCAAACATCTGTCAACATAAGGTCCCCCAGCTGACAGTCCATTTCAGAGTAAAAACCAAGCCATGAGGTCGAAGGAATTTACCGTAGAGCTCCTAGTTAGGATTGTGTTGAGGAACAGATCTGAGGAAGGGTACCAACAAAAATTCTGCAGCACTGAACGTCCCCAAGAACACAGTGGCCTCCATCATTCTTAAAAGGAAGAAATTTGGAACCACCAAGACTCTTTCTAGAGCTGACTGCCCGGCCGCACTGAGCAATCGGGAGAAGGGCCTTGGTCAGTGAGGTGACCAAGAACCCCATGATCACTCTGACAGAGCTCCAGAGTTCCTCTGTGGCGATGGGAGAACCTTCCAGAAGGACTACCATCTCTGCAGCACTCCACCAATCAGGCTTTTATAGTAGAGTGGCCAGTAAAAGGCACATGACAGCCTGCTTGGAGTTTGCAAAAAGGCACCTAAAGACTCTCAGAACATGATAAACAAGATTCTCTGGTCTTATGAAACGAAGATTGAACTCATGTCAAGCGTCATGTCTGGATGAAACCTGGCACCATCCCTACATTGAAGCATGGGGGTGGCCGCATCATGTTGTGGGGATGTTTTTCAGTGACAGGGACTGGGAGACTAGTCAGGATTGATGGAAAGATGAACGGAGCAAAGACCAGAAAGGTCCTTGGTGAAAACCTGCTCCAGAGCACTCAGGACCTCAGACTGGGTTTAAGGTTCACCTTCCAACAGGACAATGACCTTAAGCACACAGCCAAGACAACTCTGCAGGAGTGTCTTCGGGACAACTCTCAATGTCCTTCCATCCTGACAGAGCTTGGGAGGATCTGCAGAGAAGGAGCGAAACTCCTCAAATACAGTGGTGCCAAGCTTGTAGCTTCAGAACCAAGAACACTCAAGGCTGTAATTGCTGCCAAAGGTGCGTCAACAAAGTACTGAGTAAACGGTCTGAATAATTATGTACAGTTGTCGGAAGTTTAAATGTATTTGGCTAAGGTGTAAGGTGTATTTAAACTTCCGACTTCAACTGTACATATTACCTCAATAACCTTGACTAACCTGTACTAACCTGTGTTTTATGAGTGGTCTGATGCATAACAAGCGTTTTCAAGTGCAACTTTAGTAACAATGGTTTTGGAAACAAGCTCAGAGATTTAACGATGCTCCTACGAAGGTTCTAACAATTAAATTAGCCTTAACATGCTTTAGGAAACTGGGTCCTGGGCCTAAGTGTTATTTACAACTGCCTAAATTTAAATATACTGCATATCATTTAAAACACATGGCAGATTGTCTATGAAGTAGGTTTGTGAGAGAATGGATTTGTGTAAACTAATATAATGAAAATGTATTTTCTTACAGGAGGGAGGCTACTTTGTCTCTTGACATCCATACTCAATTTTGTGGATCAATGTGGATGTTAGATTATAAAATCATAGAAACTGGAGTGAGTGAGAAATCACTATCTTCAATTCCTGTACAGTCCCATAAAGCTTGGAAAAGCCTGTTCCCTAGAGTCAAAGTGCGAAAGAAAACCAATAGTTTGACATTTTATCTATTTCACTATCACACAGGTAGACAGTAGAGCAATCTCCCCCTACTCTCTTCCTCCTTCTTCAGCTTCACACAATACCCCACCTGTATGCCCTTTAGAACTTTGTGAACCCATTTCAAAAGGAGGGTCTACTTCTTACAGTGCTTGCTCTTGTATCTCCCTCCCTGGTGGCCCGGCTGAAATGTCATGGATGGGATGGCAAGATGAGGTCTGTGTTGTGGTCAATGTCATCACCTCAAGACCAGAACAATAACTTCGGTGAAGTAATGAGATTTGAAATGGTAGGAGGAGCTTCTATCAAGTTAGAAAACCATGGTGGAGAAAGTCAAAAAGTGCCTAAGGAGGGTTTGCTCACAAGAATGTAAAACAAAATTCAACCAGGAAGAGTATTACAAGAGGGGGAAAGAACGAGACATGCTGCATGATAACCTGTAGTGGTCTCTTTATTAGTTAAAGAAAAAGTAGAGAAAGAAAAGAGAGACAGAGGTAAGACCTTTCTATTGACATCCAATCAACAATAACTGCTCATAAAAAATACAAAATCAACACTAGATGCTGAGATCTGACCTGGCATTTCAAGTAATATAATTTCTATTTTGATGTTCTTATTGGCAGGTAAATTGTCATATTCCACTCCAGTTGCAGTTGGTGCTGTTTAAGATTAAGGAGGATGTATACATTTTTTCATGAGCATGGCCTTATTTCTGATACAGCGTATTGGATGACTGTCATTCATATTCCATTCACCCTGCTCAATGTACAGTGCTTTGCAAAAGTATTCATCCCCCTTGGCAATTTTCCTTTTTTGCTGCATTACAACCTGTAACTTAAATGGGCATTTTTTGGATTCCATGTAATGGACATACACAAAATAGTCCAAATTGGTGAAATGAAAATAATTACTTGTTTCAAAAACAAAAAACAGAAAAGTGGTGCGTTCATATGTATTCACCCCCTTTGCTATGAATCCCTTAAATAAGATCTGGTGCAACCAATTACCTTGAAGTCACATAATTAGTTACATGAAGTCCTCCTGTGTGCAATCAAAGTGTCACATGATCTCAGTATATATACACCTGTTCTGAAAGGCCCCAGAGTCTGCAACACCACTAAGCAAGGTGCACCACCAAGCAAAATGCACCACGAAGACCAAGGAGCTCTCCAAACAGGTCAGGGACAGAGTTGTGGAGAAGTACAGATCAGGGTTGGGTTAAAAAAAAATTATAGAAACTTTGAACATCCCAAGGAGCACTATTATTTAAAAATGTTAAGAATATGGCCTGACAACAAACCTGCCAAGAGAGGGTCGCCCACCAAAACTCACGGACCAGGAAAGGAGGGCATTAATCAGAGGCAACAAAGAGACCAAAGATAACCCTGAAGGAGCATTAACCTCTAGCGTCGAGCAATCCCGTATCCGGGAGCATAATTATAGCCTCAAGCTCATTACCATAACGCAACGTTAACTATTCATGAAAATCGCAAATAAAATGAAAGAAATATATTCACTCACAAGCTTAGCCTTTTGTTAACAACACTGTCATCTCAGATTTTCAAAATATGCTTTTCAACCATAGCTACACAAGCATTTGTGTAAGAGTATTGATAGCTAGCATAGCATTAAGCCTAGCATTCAGCAGGCAATATTTTCACAAAAACAAGAAAAGCATTCAAATAAAATCATTTACCTTTGAAGAACTTTGGATGTTTTCAATGAGGAGACTCTCAGTTAGATAGCAAATGTTCATTTTTTCCAAAAATATTATTTGTGTAGGAGAAATCGCTCCGTTTTGTTCATCACGTTTGGCTAAGAAAAAATCAGAAAATGCAGTCTCTACAACGCCAAACTTTTTACCAAATTAACTCCATAATATCGACAGAAACATGGCAAACGTTGTTTAGAATCAATCCTCAAGGTGTTTTTCACATATCTATTTGATGATAAATCATTCGTGGCAGCTGTGTTTCAATGATTTGCCTACAAATACGTCACAATGCTGTCACACAAACGACAGAAAGTCTAAGCTCATTCATGACCCATACACAGCCATATAAGGAGACATTGGAACACAGCGCATTCAAAATCTGGGGCACTTCCTGTATGAAATTTCATCTTGGTTTCGCCTGAAGCATTAGTTCTGTGGCACTCACAGAGAATATCTTTGCAGTTTTGGAAACGTCAGTGTTCTCTTTCCAAAGCTGTCAATTATATGCATAGTCGAGCATCTTTTCGTGACAAAATATCTTGTTTAAAACGGGAACGTTTTTTTATCCATCAATTAAAAGAGCGCCCCCTATATCCAAGAAGTTAAAGCTCCACAGTGGAGATTTGAGTATCTGTCCATAAGACCACTTTAAGCCATGCACTCCACAGAGCTGGGATTTACAGAAGAGTGAACAGAAAAAAGCCATTGCTTAAAGAAAGAAATAATCAAACACGTTTGGTGTTTGTCAAAAGGAATGTGGGAGACTCCCCAATCATATGGAAGAAGGCAATCTGGTCAGATGAGACTAAAATGTAGCTTTTTGGCCATCAAGAAAAACACTGTCTGGCGCAAATCCAACACCTCTCACCACTCCGAGAACGCCATCCCCACAGTTAAGCATGGTGGTGGCAGAATCATGCTGTGGGAATGTTTTCCATAGGCAGGGACTGGGAAACTAGTCAGAATTGAAGGAATGATGAATGTCACTAAATACAAATTCTTGAGGTAAACCTGTTTCAGTCTTCCAGAGATTTGAGACTGGGACGGAGGTTCACCTTCCAGCAGGATAATAACCCTAAGCATACTGCTAAAGCAACACTCGAGTAGTTTAAGGGGAAACATTAAAATGTCTTGGAATGGCCAAGTCAAAGCCCAGACCTCAATCCAATTGAGAATCTGTGGTACGACTTAAACATTGCTGTACACCGGCGGAACCCATCCAACTTGAAGGAGCGGGCAGTTATGCCTGGAAGAATGGGCAAAAATCCCAGTGGCTAGATGTGCCAAGCTTATAGAGACATACCCCAAGAGACTTGTAGCTGTATTTCCTGCAAAAGGTGGCTCGAACAAAGTATTGAATGAATAATTTTGCAAGCTCAAGTTCTGTTTTTTTAGTATTTTTCTTGTTTGTTTCACAATAAAAAATATTTTGCATCTTCAAAGTGGGAGCAATGTTGTGGAAATCAAATGACACAACCCTCTAAAAAAGACATTTTATTTCCAGGTTATAAGGCAACAATATAGGAAAAATGCCAAGAGGGGTAAATTCTTTCGCATGCCACTGTAGCAGCAACGTAAAAAAAAAAGAGGCGGATAGGGGGTGAATTCAATTTGTCCGGCTTGCCATTTGATTAGCTATTCAACAGGCTTGGGAGTGTAGAAGCTGTTAAGAAGCCTTTTGGACCTAGACTTGGTACCTGGTACCGCTTGCCGTGGGGTAGCAGGGAGAACAGTCTATGACTAGGGTGGCAGGAGTCTTTAGCCATATTTAGGGCCTCCTCTGACACCGCCTGGTACAGAGGTCCTGAATGGCAGGAAGCTTGGCCGCAGTGATGTACTGGGCCACATGCACTACTCTTTGTAGCGCCTTGCGGTCTGAGGCCGAGCACTCGCCATACCAGGCGGTGATGCAGCCAGTCAGGATGCTCTTGATGGTGCAGCTGTAGAACATTTTGAGGATCTGAGGACCCATACCAAAATCTTTTGTCTCCTGAGGGGGAATAGGCGTTGTTGTGCCCTCTTCACAACTGTCTTGGTGTGTTTGGACCATAATAGTTAGTTGGTGGTGTGGACACCAAGAACTTGAAGCTCTCAACCTGCTCCACTACAGCCCTGTCGGTGAGAATGGTGGCGTGCTTGGACCTCCTTTTCCTGTGTCCACGATCATCTCCTTTGTCTTGATCACGTTGACAAAGAGGTTGTTGTCCTGGCACTTCCAGGTCTCTGACTTCCTCCCTATAGGCTATGTCATCGGCAAACTTAATGATGGTGTTGGAGTTTTGCTTGGCCATGCGGTCATGGGTGAACAGGAAGCACAGGAAGGGACTAAGCACACACCCCTGAGGGGCCCCCGTGTTGAGGATCAGCACGGCAGACGTGATGTTGCCTACCCTTACTACCAGGGGGTGGCCCGTCAGGAAGTCCAGAATCCATTTACAGAGGGAGGTAATTTAGTCCCAACATCCTTAGCTTAGTGATTAGCTTTGAGGGCACTATGGTGTTTAACACTGAGCTGTAGTCAATGAATAGCATTCTCACATAGGTGTTTCTTTTGTCCAGGTGGGATACGGCACTGTTGCGTGCAATAGAGATTGCGTCATCTATGGATAATTTGGGGCCATATGCAAATTGGAGTGGGTCGAGAGTTCCTTGGATGACGGTGTTGATGTGAGCCATGACCAGCCTCTCAAAACACTTCAAAGCACCAGTACTTCATGGCCACAGACGTGAGTGCTATGTCTCGGTAGTCATATAGGCAGGTTACCTTAGCTTTCTTGGTCTGCATGAAACATGTAGGTATTGCTCACTTGGTCAGGGGGAGGTTGAAAATGTCAGTGAAGACACTTGCCAGTTGGTCCACACATGCTCTTAATTAAGTACACGTCCTGGTAATCCGAGAAAGCACATTGTGACATCTTGTGTGCTATCAGAGACTTACACCTGAGAACAAAAGACCAGGCCTTCCGAACTGGGCTCAACAGAGATACCCAACGAAGACCTTCAACACGTAAATACATGCATTACGCTTCTTACCCATAAGAGCAACAGTTCAGGAAAGGTATTAAGAGTAAACTAAGCGTAGTTTACAAATGTATCCAAGTGTTGTTTCTCTCTCTCTCTCTTCAAATCTCCATCTTGTGTAACCTGTCATATTGTGTTGTTCTGCTAGGGACTTGTTGTCATCATATTACATTTCTAATCAATAACCTATGCCATGTGTGTATGTTAATCTTATGTTGTCATTTCGCTTGTTAGTAAATAAACTCAATTTGTGTGGTATGGAATGATTAGTCTCCGACGTTCAGAATGAGACTGATGAGGAAATTATTAATTAGTGACTGTTATGATATTGATATATTCTTGAGTAAATTTGGGAAACAGTAACTCATTAAGCAAACTTTTCCCATGGTGCCCCAGATTTCTGATGAGTTAATTGTTACCTGATTAATTTAATAGAGTAATAATTCAATGTAGGAGGTAATTATTCAAATTAATAGCAGTCATCACATTAATGATAGTCACGTCACAACAGTGCCTTTCCAAATCATGTCCAATCAATTTAATTGACCACGGGTGGAGTCCAATCAAGTTTGAGAAACATCTCAAGAATGATCAATGGAAACAGGTTACACCTGAGCTCAATTTTGAGTCTCATAGCAAAGGGTCTGAATACTTATGTCAATAAGGTATGAGTTTGATATTTTTTAGACAATGTAGGAGGTATAAAGTTGTGATTATGGTCCATTGTTTAGCTAGCTACATGTCTTAACAAAAGACTCCACTAATTTTGACAAAGTATTTTCATTTCAAGTTAGTGTGCTAGCGAAACATCTGCTCCAGCCATGATCACCACACAAAAAATAAAGAGCTAACACTGCCCAATGTGTGTCATAAGGGACACACGTCACTTAACCTATCAGGGGAGAAGACGAGTCCAGGTAGTCAATCCATGCTACCCAAAAAATCTCGCACTGTTAACACTGCACAAACACCAACTTGATGTCCCAACAATGAGCAAAGCAGGAACTCCAACCGGAACAGGGGATGGAGATAAACTGTGGGCCTCTCTCCACTGCAGCACCAACCAACCCTACTTCCACACCAACACAAATCACAGGCGTGTAACCAAAGAAAGTAGCAACAGGCAGTATACAAATGTCACGTACTTTGTACGTGTACCACACTATGTAACTCCCAATCAAAGTAGTGCCCACAACATAACCCCATATACCAAGGTTAGCCAGACAATCACAAAGCACTTTACTTTGAAATACCACCTTAACCAGTTAGCAAATGCTACCAAACAAATGCAATTTCAGGGAGTAATTACACAAATGCCAGATGAGCCCCCACTTGTTACAACCTGGCTCAAGCTTGTAACAAACAATTGGAAACCACACACCGAGTAAAGGAATAACAAATAATTTATTCCATGAGTAAACACTCACAACAATAATCAGATGAGGCATGAAGGTCAGTAAATTAGGTGTCAACTGCCACAGCCACAAACAAACAACCAAAGGTATGTAAGGAGAGAGATCTCTTACTGAATGGGGAAAAAGTGGCTTTATGCCACAGCTGAGCTTTCACAGGTGTGCCCCATCAGCACTGACGACCCTCCCAGCTCCGCCCACCTCTCCTACTATACCCACAAATCTTCTGCAGGATGTAAGCACAGCAAAACCCAGTAGACAGAGCAGGGAGGGGCCGTCACATAGAAAAGGGTCTGAATACTTATTTAAATAAGGTATTTCTGTTTTTTATTTTGAATACATTTGCAAAAAAATCTAGACCTGTTTTCCCTTTGTCATTATGTGGTACTGTGTGTAGATTGAGGCAAAACATTTATTTAATAAATTTTAGAATAATGCTGTAATGTAAAGAAAAAAATCTGAATGCATTGTGTATATGTGATGGGTTGTATAGACATTATAGACAGTATGTGCGTAGAATATTTACCGTATGTAGGATACGTAGGATAGAGTAGTCTATATATACACCAATAGTGTAATACGATGTCATAGACTAGAATCAAGTATGTTAATGAAATGAGTAATGCAAATATTATTAAAGTGACCAGTGTTCCATTATTAAAGTGACCAGTGATGCCATGTCTATGTACATGAGGAAGCAGCCTCTAAGGTGCACTGTTGAGTAACCGGGTGGTAACCAACTAGTGACAGTGACTAAGTTCAGGGCAGGGTACTGGGTGGAGGCCGGTTAGTGAAGGCTATTTAACAATCTGATGGCCTTGAGATAGAAGCTGTTTTTCAGTCTCCCGGTCCCAGGTTTGATGCACCTGACCTCGTCTTCTGGATAATAGAGGCCGTGGTTCGGGTGCTTGATGATCTTCTGGGCCTTCCTGTGTGATTGGGTGCTGTCGGTGTCCTGAAGGGCAGGCAGTGTTCCCTCTGTGATGCGTTGAGCAGATCGTATCACCCTCTGGAAAGCCTTGTGGTTGCGGGCGGTGCATTTCCCATACCAGGCGATGACATAGCCCGACATGATGCTCTCAATAGTGCATCTTTAAAAGTTTATGCGGGTCTTAGGGGCAAGACACATTTTTTCAGAATCCTGATATTGAGGAGGCTCTGTTGCGTCTTCTTCACCACACTGTCTGTGTGGGTGGACCATTTGAAATTGTCAGTGATGTGCACGCAGATTAACTTGAAGCTTTTCACCTTCACTGCAACCCCGTCGATATGGATGGGGGCGTGCTCACTCTGCTGTCTCCTGAAGTCCAAGATCCTTAATTTTGTTGACAATTCTTGACAATTGTCAGTGACCACTTCTTGCTGATGAGTGCTACTTTCAGAATTACTGGGTAAAAGTATACAAAAGTACCAGATAATCTCTTTTTTAAAAGATAAATAGGCTACATGTACATATATATTTTAATCATATTGAAATACACTACCGGTCAAAAGTTTTCGAACACATTCTCATTCAAGGGTTTTTCTTTATTTTTACTATTTTCTACATTTTAGAATAATAATGAAGATGTCAAAACTATGAAATAACACATATGGAATAATGTAGTAAACAAAAAAGTGTTAAACAAATCAAAAATATATTTCATATTTGAGATTCTTCAAATAGCTCTTTACCTTGATGACAGTTTTACACACTCTTGAAATTCTCTCATCCAGCTTCATGAGGTAGTCACCTGGAATACATTTGGCACCAATGGCACCGACAGAGATGGTTGCCTCGCTTTGCATTCTTAGGAAACTATGCAGTATTTTGTTTTATTTCTTACATTGTTACCAAAGGAAATCTGAAGTGTTATTACATACAGCCAGGAAGAACTATTGGATTTAAGAGCAACGTCAACTTACCAATATTACGGAATACGACTTTCCCAAAGCAGATCCACCACCCAGGACAATGGATCTAATCCCACCAGCTGACCGAAAACAACGACGACGCAGAAGGGGCAGACAGAGCGGTCTTCTGGTCAGGCTTCGTAGACGGGAACATCGCTCACTTCTCACAAGTATACTACTCGACAATGTCCAGTCTCTTGACAACAAGGTAGACGAAATTCGAGCAAGGATTGCCTTCCAGCGAGACATCAGAGATTGTCACGTTCTCTGTTTCACGGAAACATGGCTCTCTCGAGATATGTTGTCAGAATCGGTCCAGCCACCGAGCTTCTCCATGCATTGTACCAACAGAGATAACCACCTTTCTGGGAAGAGGAAGGGCGAATGTGTATGCTTTATGATTAACAACTCATGGTGTGATCATAACAACACACAGGAATTCAAGTCCTTCTGCTCACCCGACCTAGAATTCCTTACAATCAAAATGGCGGCCATTCTACCTATCAAGATAATTCTCGTCAGTTATAGTCACAGCTGTGTACATCCCTTAACCTCTAGTGACACCCCATCCCATGAACGCGACCGTTGTCATCATCTGACACGAATTAGCATAACGCAACGGACATAAATCTTCCTAGAAAATATTCCTATTCATGAAAATCACAAGTGAAATATATTGGAACACAGCTTAGCCTTTTGTTAATCACCCTGTCATCTCAGATTTTCAAAATATGCTTTACAGCCAAAGCTAGACAAGCATTTGTGTAAGTTTTTCGATAGCCTAGCATAGTATTATGCCTTGCTAGCAGCAGGCAACCTTGTCATGAAAATCAGAAAAGCAATCAAATTAAATCGTTTACCTTTGATGAACTTCGGATGTTTTCACTCACGAGACTCCGAGGTAGATAGCCAAAGTTCATTTTTTTCCCAAAAGATCATTTTTGTAGGTGAAATAGCTCTGTTTGTTCTTCACGTTTGGCTGAGAAATCGACTAGAAATTGCGGTCACGACAACACTCGAAAAATATTCCAAATTAGCTCCATAATATCGACAGAAACATGGCAAACGTTGTTTATAATCAATCCTCAAGAAAAATTTTCAAATATCTATTCGATAATATATCAACCGGGACAATTGGTTTCTCAGTAGAAACGATTGGAATAATGGCTACCTCTGTATTTCACGCGAGAATTTCTCTGGGAGCATCAGGTGACCACTTGCGCAATGAAGCCGCCTATGGGTATTCTTCAACATAAATGCGTAAAACTACGTCACAATGCTGTAGACACCTTGGGGAATACGTAGAAAGCGTAATCTGGTTGATAGGGCATTCACAGCTCAATAGGGACGCATCGGAACACAGGGCTTTCAAAAGATGAGTCACTTCCGGATTGGATTTTTCTCAGGCTTTCGCCTGTACATCAGTTCTGTTATACTCGCAGACAATATTTTCACAGTTTTGGAAACTTTAGAGTGTTTTCTATCTTAAACCTGTTAAAGATAGGGCTGACTACTGCCCCCTTTGGAGGAATTGCGTGCCCATAGTAAACAGAAAAAAAATCTGTCAAAAATTGCTAATATATGCATATAATAATTATTATTGAATAGAAAACACTCTAAAGCTTCTAAAACCGTTCAAATTATGTCTGTATGTAAAGCAGAACTCTCAGGGAAGCCATTCTCCCAAACTCTCTCTTGTCATCATGAAAGTTGGCCCAACTTTGACGTCATCGCCCCCACCCTTCCCAACCAGCTACAGATCTGGGAACAGTTCCTATCCTCAGTGGGGCCTCTCATTGTGAGAATCGCACGCTCCCTCGAGTTTTGGCGGGCTGACACCTCCGGGTCACGCGAAAATACATGTACTTTCATGCGCGCGTCGGGTCCGGAGCTCTCTTTGTTCCAGGTTTGACCAAACGATGTAGGTTTGTCTGTTCGAGCTAAGGATTGTTTTGCATGTTTAGAACATGCTAAAGTTTGATTCTGCACTTAGTTTGACCAGTTTAGTCAACATATAATATGTAATTTTGAAGTTTAGATGCGCATCCACTAGAATTTTGGCTGCATTTCAACTGGAATTTGTCGTGTTTGATAACCTAAAGACACAGACTTGAAAACCAAACACAGTTTTTGGTAAGTATAACTCCTTCCACGTCTTCTGATCGAAGAACATCAAAGGTAAGGGAATATTTATGTGTTAATTTTGGGTTTCTGTGGACTCCAAGATAGCGGAGTCATATTGCTAATCTATGAGCGCCGTCTCATATTATAGCCTAGTGAACGAATTCTGTAACGTTAAAAATAAATGTAACACAGCGGTTGCATTAAGAAGAAGTGTATCTTTCTAACTATATGTAGAACATGTATATTTAGTCAAAGTTTATAATGCGTATTGCTTGTTATCTGACGTTATCTGCCGGGGCTATCATCATTTCTCCGGACATTTGAGTAGCATTTTTTGAACATGGCGTCATTGTAAACAGAGATTTATGGATATAAATTGCATATTATTGAAAAAAACATAAATGTACTGTATAACATGTCCTATTACTGTCATCTGATGAAGATTTTCAAAAGGTTAGTGAATTATTTTTCTTTTAATCCTGCGGTTGTTGATTGCATATTTTGTTCACCGTGGCTATTCAAATTAGCTGTGTCTTTGGTGGTGGTTTGACAAAAATATGTGCTATGTTTTCGCCGTAAAACATTTTAGAAATCTGACTTGCTGGCTAGATGAACAAGGTGTTTATCTTTCATTTGAGCTGTTGGACTTGTTAATGTGTGGAGGTTAAATATTTCTAAGAATATTTTTGCGTTCCATGCGCCACGTTCCAGCTGAACGGGGGAGGGGTCATTCCCAAAAGAGAACCCTAACCCGTCAACAGGCTAAGCTGTCAATTATATGCATGTTCTAGCATCTTGTCCTGACAAAATATCCCGTTTACTACGGGAACGTTATTTTTCCAAAAATGAAAATACCGCCCCCTAGTACAAACAGGTTAAGCGAACACCAAGACGGCTCTCAAGGAACTTCACTGGACTCTATGTAAACTGCAAACTATATACAAAGCAAATTTGAGATCAACCTAAATTTTATCAGCATATTGATTGCACGACACGTAGGGCTATACTCTCAACCACTGCTACTCTAACTTCTGCGATGCATACAAAGCCCTCCCCCGCCCTCCATTCGGCAAATCCGACCATGACGCCATCTTGCTCATCCTGGCTTATAGGCAGAAACTCAAACAGGTTGTACCAGTGACGAGAACCATTCAACACTGGTCTGATCAATCGAAAGCAACGCTCCAAGATTGTTTTGATCACGCGGACTGGAATATGTTCTGGTCAGCCTCAGAGAACAACATTGACTTGGTGAGAGTGCATTTTATAAATAAGTGCATTGGAGATGTCATACCCACTGTGACTATTTAAACCTACACTAACCAGAAACCATGGATGGAGAGTGGCATTCGCGAAAACCTGAAAGCACAATCCACCACATTTAACCATGGAAATGGCCTGGTGATATGGCTGAATATAAACAGTGTAGTTATTCACTCCGCAAAGCAATCAAACAAGTGAAATGCCGGTACTGGGACAAGGTCGAGGCGCAATTCAATGGCTCAGACACAAGACGTATGTGGCAGGGTCTACAGAAAATCACCAACTACAAAAACAAAAACAGCCACGTCACAGATACCGATGTCACTTTTATCGCCTGGTACGGCAAGTGCTCCGCCCTCAACCGCAAGGCTCCCCAGAGGGTGTTGTGGTCTGCACAACGCATCACCGGGGGCAAACTACCTGCCCTCCATGACACATATAGCACCCGATGTCACAGGAAGGCCAAAAAGATCATCAAGGACAATAACCCCACGAGCCACTGCCTGTTCACACCGCTATAATTAATAAGGAGAGTTCAGCACAGGTGCATCAAACTGAGAGATTGAGAAACAGCTTCTATCTCAAGGCCATCCGACTGCTAAACAGAAATCACTAACTCAGAGAGGCTGCTGGCTACATTGAGACCCAATCACTGGACACTTATAAATGGATCACTAGTCACTTTAAACAATAAACAATAATGTCTACATATTGTACATTACTCATATCACATGTATATACAGTATTTTATACCATCTATTGCACCTTGCCTATTCCGCTCAGCCATCGCTCATCCATATACTTACATGTACATATTCTCATTCACCCCTTTAGATTTGTGTGCATTAGGTAGTTATGTATTAAGTTGTTGTTGGGAATTGTGAAATTACTTGTTAGATATTACTGCACTGTTGGAACTAGAAGCACAAGCATTTCGCTACACTCAAATTTGTGACCAATAAAATGTTATTTGATTTCAATTAACAGGTGTGCCTTGTTAAAAGTTCATTTGTGGAATTTCTTTCCTTCTTAATACGTTTGAGCCCATCAGTTGTGTTGTGACAAGGTAGGGGGGTATACAGAAGCCCTATTTGGTAAAAGACCAAGTCCATATTTAAGGCAAGAACAGCTCAAATAAGCAAAGAGAAATGACAGTCAATCATTATTTTAAGACATGAAGGTCAGTCAATATAGAAAATGTCAAGAACTTTGACAGTTTCTTCAAGTGCAGTCGCAAAAACCATCAAGTGCTATGATGAAACTGGCTCTTATGAGGACCGCCACATTAATGGATGACCCAGAGTTACCTCTGCTGCAGGAGAATACGTTCATTCGACTTAACAGCCTCAAATATTGCAGCCCAAATAAATGCTTCACAGAGTTCAAGTAACAGAAACATCTCAACATAAACTGTTCATAAGAGAGTGTGTGAATCAGGCCTCCATGGTCAAAGAAACCACTCCTAAAGGACAACAATATGAAGAAGAGACTTGCTTGGGCCAATAAACACGAGCAATGGACATTAGACCGGTGGAAATGTGTCCTTTGGTCTAGAGTCCAAACTGAAGGTTTTTGGTTCCAACCACTGTGTCTTTGTGAGACGTAGTGTGGGTGAACGGATGATCTCCACATGTGTATTTCCCACCATAGCAATATGCCATCCCATCTGGTTTGGGCTTAGTGGGACTATCATTTGTTTTGCAACAGGACAATGACCCAACACACTTCCAGGCTGTGTTTGGGCTATTTTACCAAGAAGGAGAGTGATGGAGTGCTGCATCAGATGACCTGGACTCCACAATCCCCCAACTTCAACCAAATTGAGATGGTTTTGGATGAGTCGGACCGTAGAGTGAAGGACAAGCAGCCAACAAATGCTTAGCATATGTGGGAACTCCTTCAAGACTGTTGGAAAAGCATTCCAGGTGAAGCTGGTTGAGAGAATTCCAAGAGTGTGCAAAGCTGTCATCAAGGCAAAGGGTGGCTACTTTGAAGAATCTAAAATATATTTTGGTTACTACATGATTCCATATGTGTTATTTCTTCACTATTATTCTACAATGTAGAAAAATAGTAAAAATAAAGAAAAACCCTTGAATGAGTAGGCGTTCTAAAAATTTTGACCGGTAGTGCACATTTTATGTTCAATCAATTGAGTTCAATTTTGACAATAGGCTTTTTTTTGCCTCAATATATTTTGATGTGTAACAACATGTGTGCAATGATGTGACCAATGATGTGTATAGTTAATGATGTGTATGATGTGTATAGTTAATATTTGCAGACATAGGTAGAAGCTGATCTGTCATCAATATTGTGGAGTAATTCAAATGTTAAGGTAAGATTTGAATGGAGAAAGCTTATCCAATAGCATTGCAGCTTTTCTTTCAATACTATCACAGATTTTTGTGAAATAGACTCAAATTACTTATTCGTGCCCACCACATGATTTTGTAACTAAACTTTTTAGTGTCCACCACACTGTGTTCTTCTTAATAACACATTCATGTCCAGTACACAATTTTCTTCATAATGAATTCCAATTTGTTGTGGCTAACGTTAGCCAGGTTGCTAACTTTAGCTTGTCTGGGGGTTTAGGTTAGGGGTTAAGGTTAGGGTTAGCTAACATGTTAGCTATGTAGTTCAAATCAGTAAGTACTTGCAAAGTTGCTAAATAACTAAAATTCTAACGTTGTCCATCATGTGATTCGAACACACAAAATTTGGGTTGCTAGACCTTAGCATTATACGCACACCCAGCCTCCACGACCAACCTTCCTCCTCAAGTTTCTGTAACCTACTGACCTTTTTCTTTGATTGAATTTTTTTAATAAAAAAAAAATGTTTTATTTCACCTTTATTTAACCAGGTAGGCTAGTTGAGAACAAGTTCTCATTTGCAACTGCGACCTGGCCAAGATAAAGCATAGCAGTGTGAACAGGCAACACAGAGTTACACATGGAGTAAACAATTAACAAGTCAATAACACAGTAGAAAAAAAAGGGGCGTCTATATACATTGTGTGCAAAAGGCATGAGGAGGTAGGTGTCACGCCCTGGTCTTAGTATTTTGTGTTTTCTTTCTTTATTTGGTCAGGCCAGGGTGTGACATGGGTTTATTTTGTGGTGGGTTTTTCGTAGGTTTTGGAATTGTGGCTTAGTGGGGTGTTCTAGCAAAGTCTATGGTTGCCTGAGGCGTTCTCAATCAGAGGCAGGTGATTCTCGTTGTCTCTGATTGGGAACCATATTTAGGCAGCCATATTCTTTGAGTGTTTCGTGGGTGATTGTTCCTGTCTTTGTGTTAGTTGTCACCAGATAGGCTGTTTAGGTTTTCACGTTCCGTTTGTTGTTTTTGTATTGTTCGTTTTTTCTTTGTTATTAAACATGTATCTAACTTACCACGCTGCATTTTGGTCCGACTCTCTTTCGACGGAAGAAAACCGTAACAGTAGGCGAATAATTACAATTTTGCAGATTAACACTGGAGTGATAAATGATCAGATGGTCATGTACAGGTAGAGATATTGGTGTGCAAAAGAGCAGAAAAGTAAAGAAATAAAAACAGCATGGGGATGAGGTAGGTAAAAATGGGTGGGCTATTTACCGATAGACTATGTACAGCTGCAGCGATCGGTTAGCTGCTCAGATAGCAGATGTTTGAAGTTGGTGAGGGAGATAAAAGTCTCCAACTTCAGCGATTTTTGCAATTCGTTCCAGTCACAGGCAGCAGAGAACTGGAACGAAAGGCAGCCAAATGAGGTGTTGGCTTTAGGGATGATCAGTGAGATACACCTGCTGGAGTGCGTGCTACGGAAGGGTGTTGCAATCGTGACCAGTGAACTGAGATAAGGCGGAGCTTTACCTAGCATAGACTTGTAGATGACCTGGAGCCAGTGGGTCTGGCGACGAATATGTAGCGAGGGCCAGCCGACTAGAGCATACAAGTCGCAGTGGTGGGTGGTATAAGGTGCTTTAGTGACAAAACGGATGGCACTGTGATAAACTGCATCCAGTTTGCTGAGTAGAGTGTTGGAAGCAATTTAGTAGATGACATCGCCGAAGTCGAGGAGAGTTTGCAGTCTAGCCAGACACCTAGGTACTTATAGATGTCCACATATTCAAGGTCGGAACCATCCAGGGTGGTGATGCTGGTCAGGCGTGCGGGTGCAGGCAGCAAACGGTTGAAAAGCATGCATTTGGTTTTACTAGCGTTTAAGAGCAGTTGGAGGCCACGGAAGGAGTGTTGTATGGCATTGAAGCTTGTTTGGAGGTTATATAGCACAGTGTCCAAGGACGGGCCGGAAGTATATAGAATGGTGTTGTCTGCGTAGAGGTGGATCAGGGATTCATTAATCAAGGTGTTTGTGCTGGCAGGAGACCTGTATATAAAATCATGTGGTGGACATGAAAACATTTACTTTTAATGTCTGTCATGAATTTTGCATAAGTAATTTGTGTCTATTTCATGATAATTTGTAATAACGGGTTGTTTCTATCGATCCTATCAGTATGAACACAAGGTCTAACGACACACTTAGTGGACGTTCTCTTTGAGTGTTTTTTTGGGAAAAATACATTACTTATTTGGCCGTTGTAGGTACTATGCATCGTTAAAGCCTATGTTCCATCGCTATTCAGAAACCCTGGTAAATAGCCTCCCGCCTTGGAATGTTAAAGGCCAGAGGTGAGCCTGCCTGGGTTTATTAAACTCCCAATCAAATGTCCTGAGCAATCACTGGCATTAAGCCTGCCACTCAAAACATGAGCTGTGTCAGGCCCTGACCTTAGAGATCCTTTTTATGTCTCTATTTGGTTTGGTCAGGGTGTGATTTGGGGTGGGTAATGCTATGTTCTATTATTTGTATTTCTATGTTTTGGCCGTGTAGGGTTCTCAATTAGGGACAGCTGTCTATCGTATTCTCTGATTGAGAACCATACTTAGGTAGCCCTTTTCCCACCTGTCTTGGTGGGAAGTTGACTTTCTTTATGGCACTTAGCCTTAAGCTTCACGGTTTTGTTTTGTAGTGTGTATTGTTTTGTTATGCGTCTTTTCTTAATTAAAGAACATGTGCGCTCGCCACACTGCTCCTTGGTCCGCTCCTTTCAACAGCCGTGACAAGCTGGCTCTATACAAATGTGAAATAAGGCCTTCTTGTTTTCTTTCACCAATAGGGGAAACTGACTACAAGGTGTTCTAAAAACAGTGAATCACATTGAAGGACCATGATTACTTAACAATTCAAGTACAGTATATATGGTATGTGTAACTTTTAAAATGATATGACCCCATTTCCAGTAGTCAAAATGTCTAGTTTGACCTCAATACCTCTGTATGGTATCCTGTGATATGATCATAATTATAAAGTTGTTGAAGGTCTCCTGCCAGCACAAACACCTTGATTAATGAATCCCTGGCCATTAATGTCTGTACTCCCATGGGAGGTACTGTATTGCAGCAAGATCACGATCCGGACAGTTAATTACAGGTTACTCACCCACCACTGAGAGAGCGTTATTTCCAAAGTCCTTCTGGTGATCCGATGCAATTAGTAGCCTAGTTAATATCCTGTGATTAGATCAAGATTTATTTGGGGTTTTTGAGTGAATTTGTTCTTGTGTTTTGCATTTCAACACATTTCCTCCCTATCTGAAATTGTATGCTAATTTCAGATGGGTGGAAATCAAGTGCTGTTGATTGCCTGTCTCTTACGCTGGAATAGGTTGTTATCAATGATGTCATAATTTCTCCCTCGTGCACTTTGGATTCCCAGCTGGAGGACAGCACAGCCACTTCAGTGTAAAAATGGCTGAATTACAAACCACTCGTTTTTTCTTTCAATCAATCTGTTATACAGTAAGTGACATCATACAAAATAAAAGTATACTAGCCCTACAAATGGCACCTTATCCCCTATATAGTGCACTACCTTTGACCAGAGTCCCATGGTTTAGCTTAATTTTACATCACTATTGGCTCTTGTCTTTCAAGCAGCTGAAGGAGCCATTTGACTATGCACATTTAGCTATAAATACATGCTGCAATCTCAAGCTAACACAACATAAGCCAGCCAGGTAAAAAGGATACATGTACATGACAGTCCACGTGCCTCATTTGCAAGTTATTAAGAGGCACAGCTAGGACATAATGATTCTGTCATGGAGCTAAAAGCTCTACATTTTCAGTGACAACTTCCTGAATTCGGAAACTGACTTTTTTTTATCAAGCTGCCACGATTTTCAAACTAGAGAGATCTTATCTCAAGCTAAAGTGCAAGACATGTCAGCAGGTATTCTTCTATTTCTCTGAAGTTAAATTCTGCTGACAGCTTCTATACATTGTTAATAACTGATAAATTGCACTGAGAATATAAATTCCAATGTTTGCTTCGGGAAATGGTTCTTGGGAACAATTAAGCCATTTGGACATTTTATGTTTTATTGAGATCAGGACCCCTCCTGACTATATTATGTCTCCTGATAGGTTTGAAATGTATTTGGCATTCCATGTGAAATTAAAGAGCAACTGAATTAAAAAGCTACTTTTATTCTAGATTCAAAATTGACTACAAAGTGTAAATAAGATAAAAAATAAGCCCTCTACGAATGTTCCATTCATTAGCATATTCAGTAAAGTTCTAGTAGCAGTAGCAATATATCCACTAGATTCTAGTTAATTATTAGAGTTAGTAGTAGCTAACAGTGTTACCCAAGACCATGCCTCCGGTTCGAAAGTGCACACTTCCAGGATGCACAGCAATCTATGATTTGCATAGGTGGTTGGAGTTTGTCGGTCCTCAAGTGTGCACTAGTAATGCTAGCCTTGTGTGCAATGCACATTTTGCTGAGGAATGTTTTTCAACTTTAAAGTGGAGATCAGCTTCCAGATGCCATGTTGATGCTAACTGTGATGGCAGTTCACATAATCTTGATAGATGGCCAGACGACCTCTGACACTACCACTTCTGCTCGCTGTCAATGGAAAAAAAAACACGACTGATGGCGGTGAGTATCTTGACACTGCTGGTTTTGTATCTGGTTATGTGTACATTTTGGTAATTATTATCACTATCATAATGCTAGCCAGCGTGTCAGACTGACTGAAGTTTGCTAGCTTGTTAGGTAGCTGGCTACCTCAATACATCTCAGTTTGGAAACACGATAACATTTCAAAAGAAGGCAAATAATAAGTAGGAAAGCCTTTTGTCATGATTGGGATGTCGCCAGACTGACATTAGATGCAGCATAACTTTAGTCAGCTAGCTATCTAGGGTTGAGGGGACACCAAAATTTAGCTAGCTAGCTAACATTAGCATTGCTAGCTATTTCTGACAAACTTTGCTAGTTAATGGCAACTTTGTGATCTCTCTTATGTAAATGTGATAACATCATAATGATGGCAAAGTTGTTTCCTACTACAACAGTGTACTAGCTTGCAGCAACAAACCAACATCAAACCAGGGCTGTAGCTAAACATGTCAGTTTGTTTGTGTAGATATTTGTAGTCAGTTGCATTGCCTGAATCTAATCCAATCTGGAGCTACATAGTCTACATTTGTAAAGCATAGAATAAGATTCCAAACGAGAATAGCTACATCATTTTTTGAACTATGTTTATAATTGAGGGGTGATGAGAAAATTGTTGACCCTGTTTTAATGTTAGACACAGTGCACAGTTGGGTGCCAGACTGATCCCCTGCTTTGGCAAGATGGCGCTGACAGATAGGGCAGCTCTGCTTCAAGGTCCTAAGCAACTTTGCAGTATTACGACCAGGAATATGACTTTCCGGATTTGGATCCTTTGTTCGTACCCCCAGGGAAATTTAACTGATTCCAGAGGCTGATCCAAAACACTGCCGGTGGAGAAGAGGTATTTGGAGTGGACTTCTAGTCCGACTCAGGAGGCGTGCACACCATCCACCACTTCCGAGTATATTACACGCTAATGTTAAGTCTCTGGATGATAAAGTAGAGTAGCTCAGGGCGAGAATCTTCTTCCAGAAAGACATCAGAGATTGTAACATACTCTGTTTCATGGAAACATGGTTCTCTCTGAATATACTCTCTTTGTCCATAAAGCCAGCTGGGTTTTTAGTCCATCGCGCAGACAAAGAACTCTCCGGAAAGACGAAAGGCGGGGGTGTATGTTTTCTGATTAACTACTCATGGTGTGATTGTGAAAGCATATGAAACTCAAGTCCTTTTGTTCATTGGACCTAGAATACCTCACAATCAAATTCAGACCGTATTACCTACCAAGAGAATTCTCTTCGATTATAGTTACAGACTTGTATATTCCCCCTCAAGCCTATACCACAACGGCTCTCAAAGAAGTTCACGCAAACTGAAAACCACATATCCGCATGTATTGTAGCTGGGGAACACTACCGAAGTTCTACCAACACTTTGACTGTAGCACTCGCTCTGAGAAAACAATAGACCACTGCTACTCAACTTTTCAAAATGCCTACAAGGACCTCCCCCACCCACCCCTCAGCAAATCTGATCACGACTCCATTTTGCTCCTAACTCCCTATAGGCAGAAACTCAAACAGGAAGTAACCGTGCTAAGGACTATTCAACACTGGTCTGACCAATCGGAATCCATGATTCAAGATTGTTTTGATCACGCGGAATGGGATATGTACTGGGTAGCCTCTGAGAATACCCTGGACGAATACACGGATACACGGATACGGGGACTCAGTTTATCAATGTATAGGAGATGGTGTACCCACTGTGACTATTAAAACCTACCCTAACTAGAAACCGTGCCAGCATCCGCGAAAAACTGAAAGCCCAAATCACTGCAATAAACATGCTAAGGTGACTGGGAATATTGCCAAACACAAATACTGTAGTTACTCCCTCCGTAAGGTAATCAAACAGGCAAAACGTCAGCATAGAGACAATGTGGAGTCGCAATTCAACAGCTCAGACACGAGACGTACGTTGCTGGGTTTTACAGACAATCACAGACTACAAAGGGAAAGCCAGCCACGTCGCGGACACCGACATCTTTCTTCCGGACAAGCTAAACACTTTCTTCACCCACTTTGAGGATAACACAGTGCCACCAACGTGGCTCGCTATCAATAACTGTGGACTCTCCTCCATGGTTGACGTGAGTAAGACATTTAAATGTGTTAACCCTCCCAAGGCTGCCGGCTCAGACGGCACCCCTAGCCTCTTCCTCAGAGCATGCGCAGACCAGCTGGCCGGAGTGTTTACTGACATATTCAATCTTTCCCTATCCAAGTCTGCTTTCCTCACTTGCTTCAAGATTTCCACCATTGTTCCTGTACCCAAGAAAGCAACAAATGTAACTGAACTATGTTACTATCACCCCATAGCACTCACTTTTGCCATCATGAAGTGCTTTGAGAGGCTAGTTAAGGATCATATTACCTCTACCTTACCTGACATCCTAGACCCACTTTAATTTGCTTACCGCCCCAATAGATCCACAGATGATGCAATCGCCATTGCACTGCACACTACCCTATCCCATCTGGACAAGAGGAATACCTATGTAAGAATGCTGTTCATCGACTATAGCTCAGCATTCAACACCATAGTACCCTCCAAGCTTATCATTAAGTTCGGGGCCCTGGGTCTGAACCCGGCCCTGTGCAACTGGGTCTGTCCAATGCATCACCGGGGGCAAACTACCTGCCCTCCAGGACACCTACACCACCCGGTGTCACAGGAAGGCCAAAAAGATCATCAAGGACAACAACCAGCCGAGGCACTGCCTGTTCACCCCGCTATCATCCAGAAGGCGAGGTCAGTACAGGTGCATCAAACTGGGACCGAGAGACTGAAAAACAGCTTCTATCTCAATGCCATCAGACTGTTAAATAGCCATCACTATGCGGCTTCCACCGGGTTATGTAACCCTGCACCTTCGAGGCTGCTGCCCTATATACACAGACTTTAAATCACTGGCCACTTTAATAACGTTTATATGTTTTTGCTTTACTCATCTCATGTGTATGTACTGTATTTTATTCTACTGTATTTAACCTATGCCACTCCAACATTGTTCATCCTAATATTTATATATTCCTTAATTCCATTCTTTTACATATAGATTTGTGTGTATTGTTGTGAATTGTTAGATATTACTGCTCTTTTGCAGCTAGAACACAAGCATTTCTCTACACCCACAATAACATCTGCTAAACATGTGTACCTTATGTGACCAATAACGTTTGATTTGGTCATGAACCACCAGGATGTCTCTGTGAAAACTATATGGATGGGACCTACCAGAAGGAGCAAGGATGGGTAACTAAACGTGTCCATAAATGGGACGCAATGGTTTAGCCAGTTTCAGCTTGTCAGGCAAGGCCTCTGAATAAAAGTGTGTTATGTGACACAAGTACACTTCCAACACCTCCTGTGTTGTTGCCAGAGTCTGCCTAGACTCCTATGAAAAGGACACACATTAAAATGGGTCCTCTGATAGTGACCTGAGTTTTTGCCCCGATGACACAGATGGCTTCATCAACAACGACAGGCAATGTGTGTGTGTTATGTGAAAAGTTCTATTGAAAAATACCAGTTTGATAAACAAGTAAAGTCATGCATCATACATTTTGGGTGGGGGGAGATAACATGAAAAATTGAGAACTTAATATAAGTGTTTATTCTTCATTATTTATTATGATAAGTTGAACAACAATGAGGAAGAGTGGAAGGGGAAGAGTGGACCTGAAGGTCACCAGTTCAAATCCCGTCCCCTGGCCAGAAATAACATTCCCAAACAACCACTATAGTCCCCAAAAGTGTTATTATTCACATTGGTGAACTGAAGATCACTTGAGTTAGTGGAACGATTATTGTAGCATAATCATAACATATAGAAGTGTTGTTCTAATGAGCTTGGTTTATTACTGTAATATACTCCCATTACCTTGTTTATGTAATTATTATCTTAAAAGATCTGTTGCGGTTTCTTGTGGACTGCATAGTGGTTGATTTAATTATAAATACATCACATCCCACTGGGCACATACGTCAATTCAACGTTGGTTCAACGTGGAAACAACGTTGATTCAACCAGTGTGTGCCCAGTTGGATGTTTAACAATATTTTTTTCATTAAAGGTGTAGAATGATTGACATGCAATCCAAAACATTAAAAAAATTGGTTGAAATATAGAAAGATGTTTAATAATGACAAATGTTAAACTTTACACGGACACACAACCTCTAGGGGCCCAAGGTAATGAGTGGGTATGGCAACTAACTCTTTCTGAGTGAATGACACAACAGGATCCAAACATATGACAACATCCATGCAAACAGAGGAAAAAATTCAGTCTGAACATTCTAGGGCTCGATTCAATCAACAACACCTGAATGCGTGATATTCTATTGTAGGCTACAGGCCTTACTCCTGATTAGACTGATAGGCATTAAAGTGGAACTGATAGAGTTTTAGCAGCATTAGATACTTATTAAAATAGTTTTACATTTTCTGACAAGCATGCACTTAGATACGGTTTTCATAAATTCATAGAATGTTTGGGAATGACATCTAGTAAGGCATTTGTGAAAATTCTATAGCAATATAGAGTGTGAAAGTGGCTGTGCATTCAGACCATTAAAGACACTGGTGTAAATAAAACCTATTAAAAAAATATGTCTTGTCCAGGACAGGAGTTTACGCAGACAATCATTCACTTTGAACTGGACAGTGTGGTTACAAGCAGTAGCAAGAGCGTGACATTAGATCAACAAAATTAACACATTCTCCAAAAGTCACAAAATACATGTGAATGGATTTCTGTCAATATGTAAATACCATGGACACGTGTCCTCGTACATTTGGGAACTTCAGTCCTATTGAATTAAACAACCATTAAAAATGTAGGCTCTCTCTCCCCCTCAGTTTCCGATGCACATCAACAAGCTCAACAACTAATGCTAGCCAGAGTGAGATGAGCTAAAATCAAACGAGGTAACATTAGATAAACTCTCTCTAAAAAAATAACATAGTTTGCTGTCAAAATTGCACTGATAAATTATGGGAATGCACAGTAGCCTGTTCGTCCTTCTGCAGCATGCCTTCCAATGCATGCTCGTCCCAACATACATTTTGACAACTTAATGGGAACTTGCCTGCCTACCCGCCCGCCCCATTTGATCGATGCCAGAGATATGATAACTGTGGATAACAGTCAGTCATAGCTAGCTACACTACAAAAGTATGTGTGAGCTCAGTTCATCAAATGTCTGCCATGATAGAGCTGCCCTGGTTAACTGTAAGTGCTGTTATTGTGAAGTGGAAACGTCTAGGATTAACAACGCCGCGAAGTGGTAGGCCACACAAGCTCACAGAAAAATAATCTGTTCTAAGTTGCAACACTCACTACCGAGTTCCAAACTACCTCTGGAAACATCGTCAGTACAATAGCTGCCCATCGGGAGCTTCATGAAATGGGTTTCCATGGGTGAGCAGCCACACACAAGCCTAAGATCATCATGCTCAATGTCAAGTGTCGGCTGGAATGGTGTAAAGCTCGCCGCCATTGGACTCTGGAGCAGTGGAAACACGCTTCACCATCTGGCAGTCTGACAGGCGAATCCGGGTTTGGCGGATGCCAGGAGAATATTACCTGCCCGAATGCATATTGCAAACTGTAAGGTTTGGTGGAGGATGATTAATTGTCTGGGGCTGTTTTACATGGTTCTGGCTTGGCTCCTTAGTTCCAGTGAAGGGAAATGTTAACAATACAGCATACAATGACATTCTAGACCATTCTGTGCTTCCAACATTGTGACAACAGTTTGGGGAAGGCCCTTCGTGCATGGGGGCATTGTCATGCTGAAACAGGAAAGTGAGGTACAAACAGAAAAGGTTTGACGAGATCAGTGTGAAAGACCTCAACCCTATCAAACACCTTTGGGATTAATTGGAAAGCAGACTGCGAGCCAGGCCTAATCGCCCAACATCAGTGCCCGACCTGACTAATGCTCTTGTGGATGAATGCAGCAATGTTCCAACATCTAGTGGAAAGCCTTCCCAGAAGAGTGAAGGTTGTTATAGCCGCAAAGAGGGGACCAACGGCCCATTAATATGGAGTTTGACGAGGTCTCCACATACTCTAGCTTGCGTGATCCAAAAATGTGGTCAGAGACGCTGTATGGATGGTGTTACGAAATTGCGGAGCCTCCTGGGGCACGCAGAGGCCAAATGTGAGCATTTTGTTACAATAGGAGGGCTACGTATAGCTCTGCATTGACATGATTGGTTGACGGTAGATGAGTGCGGGAGGTCCTGAATAAACACAAACTTACTTCCTTCACAACAGCTCTGCGCTGCTCGGTGAAGCGCAAGAAGTATGAATGGCCTGACTTCTGCAGAGGCCGAATCACAGTAAATGCTGCATGGCCAATGCAGACTTCAAATTGACCATACAGTGCCTTTAACAAAGCGATTCACATGTCTTGCTAGCTAACCAAATGACCCATGAATCTCTAGCTGTAGCTACTGAAAAATATGGCACTTTATAATGTCCACTTACAGTGCCTTGCGAAAGTATTCGGCCCCCTTGAACTTTGAGACCTTTTGCCACATTTCAGGCTTCAAACATAAAGATATAAAACTGTATTTTTTTGTGAAGAATCAACAACAAGTGGGACACAATCATGAAGTGGAACGACATTTATTGGATATTTCAAACTTTTTTAACAAATCAAACTGAAAAATTGGGCGTGCAAAATTATTCAGCCCCCTTAAGTTAATACTTTGTAGCGCCACCTTTTGCTGCGATTACAGCTGTAAGTCGCTTGGGGTATGTCTCTATCAGTTTTGCACATCGAGAGACTGACATTTTTTCCCATTCCTCCTTGCAAAACAGCTCGAGCTCAGTGAGGTTGGATGGAGAGCATTTGTGAACAGCAGTTTTCAGTTCTTTCCACAGATTCTCGATTGGATTCAGGTCTGGACTTTGACTTGGCCATTCTAACACCTGGATATGTTTATTTTTGAACCATTCCATTGTAGATGTTGCTTTATGTTTTGGATCATTGTCTTGTTGGAAGACAAATCTCCGTCCCAGTCTCAGGTCTTTTGCAGACTCCATCAGGTTTTCTTCCAGAATGGTCCTGTATTTGGCTCAATCCATCTTCCCATCAATTTTAACCATCTTCCCTGTCCCTGCTGAAGAAAAGCAGGCCCAAACCATGATGCTGCCACCACCATGTTTGACAGTGGGGATGGTGTGTTCAGGGTGATGAACTGTGTTGCTTTTACGCCAAACATAACGTTTTGCATTGTTGCCAAAAAGTTCAATTTTGGTTTCATCTGACCAGAGCACCTTCTTCCACATGTTTGGTGTGTCTCCCAGGTGGCTTGTGGCAAACTTTAAACAACACTTTTTATGGATATCTTTAAGAAATGGCTTTCTTCTTGCCACTCTTCCATAAAGGCCAGATTTGTGCAATATACAACTGATTGTTGTCCTATGGACAGAGTCTCCCACCTCAGCTGTAGATCTCTGCAGTTCATCCAGAGTGATCATGGGCCTCTTGGCTGCATCTCTGATCAGTCTTCTCCTTGTATAAGCTGAAAGTTTAGAGGGACGGCCAGGTCTTGGTAGATTTGCAGTGGTCTGATACTCCTTCCATTTCAATATTATCGCTTGCACAGTGCTCCTTGGGATGTTTAAAGCTTGGGAAATCTTTTTGTATCCAAATCCAGCTTTAAACTTCTTCACAACAGTATCTCAGACCTGCCTGGTGTGTTCCTTGTTCTTCATGATGCTCTCTGCGCTTTTAACGGACCTCTGAGACTATCACAGTGCAGGTGCATTTATACGGAGACTTGATTACACACAGGTGGATTGTATTTATCATCATTAGTCATTTAGGTTAACATTGGATCATTCAGAGATCCTCACTGAACTTCTGGAGAGAGTTTGCTGCACTGAAAGTAAAGGGGCTGAATAATTTTGCACAACCAATTTTTCAGTTTTTGATTTGTTAAAAAAGTTTGAAATATCCAATAAATGTCGTTCCACTTCATGATTGTGTTCTACTTGTTGTTGATTCTTCACAAAAAAATACAGTTTTATATCTTTATGTTTGAAGCCTGAAATGTGGCAAAAGGTCGCAAAGTTCAAGGGGGCCGAATACTTCCGCAAGGCACTGTATGTACATTGGATGCTGTATATAACATTTTATCATATTAAAATAAAATAAATAATATTTGCCCAGCCTTTGCTACTATGCTTGCAGATGTGCATAATATGCTGCGATCCTAATCAAAAAGCATTTAATAACTCCAAATAACAAAAACATAGCTATGGGTTCACCGGTGCGATTGAATGCAACATTGCTGTATGATGTATTGGAGTTGAGTAGCCAGCATAGGCTACTGCTCAAATGTTGCTGTAAGAGGCCTACATGTTTCTCCTTTGCATGCTGTTTTGTTGCAGGTTTAGTTTTTTGGTTATTCATTGTCAATCTTTAAACACCGAAGCCAGACTGCAACATTTTAGTAGTCTAACAAGACTGTGGCATGTGTCTGCACTCTTTCCCCCAGCTGTGCGCTGTAAACGGGACACACGAAAGCCGAGCAATTAAAGTTGAATTCACCAATGCTAGCGCATCAGGCTGTAATTTCCTAACGTAGATGACTCAACTGTTGATTAATTTATGCTTGTGTGTCCTATTCGGCCCGCTGGCCATGTCTTTGACACGTGCAGTAGCCTATTAGCCACATTATGACTGACTTGTGATTATTGTCTTCACTAGTTTGATGAATTGGTGAATTATATTAATCATGCATTGAACTGCATCCATCTTTTCTGCCAACAATGCTTTACTGTACATCATGGAACCTATTTTTAAAACCTCTTATAAAGTAGTTTTGACTGATATTATGATTGTTTGTTTGTTTCATATCTACAAAGTAGTTCAAATGCTGTCAGTTCCATTTTAAGTCCACCCATCCAAGTTAACATGAAAATTATGCAATAGCCTAGACTTTCTATCGCCGTTATGAACTTCTAACTTGGTAGGGATAATAACCCACCGAGAAGAGATGTCAGTTCGACGTCTATTCCACGTTGGTTCAACGTAATTTCCATGCATTGACGTGGAAACAACGTTGATTGAACCAGTGTGTACCAGTGGGAAGAAAGGGAGTGGTTGTGACACATGAGCAACCACGGGTTAACGCTAGATCTGATTGAGCCTCTTATTTTAGAATACAGCAGAGTCAGAGTCTTGCCTACTTAAATAAAGGTTATATGATTTTTTGAATAATAATCTATATGGAAGCCAATCCCGTTTTTTGCATGGGTGGAGTGGGCTGGCAGCAGACTGGGCTGTTGGTGAAGCAGGACAGGTACTGGTGGTAGCAGACTTGGCACTAGAGGAAGCAGGTTGGGCTGTATTGGGGGGGGGGGCAGCAGAGAAGTCATCCAGAAGACTACTAACTGTGGGATCCATTGCATAGTCCTCAAAATCAGTCTCCTTCAGGTCAGGGTCCATATCCTGAATGGCCTTTACAGTCTGCTTGAAAATGCAAAACAAGACATAAATGTATGAATATGATTACTCACAATATCTTTGTCAAATCAAAACACTGACATGTAGTTTTGTTCCTGCTATGTTTTTATTTCACCTTTATTTAACCAGGTAGGCTAGTTGAGAACAAGTTCTCATTTGCAACTACGACCTGGCCAAGATAAAGCATAGCAGTGTGAACAGACAACACAGAGTTACACATGGAGTAAACAATTAACAAGTCAATAACACAGTAGAAAAAAAGGGGAGTCTATATACATTGTGTGCAAAAGGCATGAGGAGGTAGGGAGAATAATTACAATTTTGCAGATTAACACTGGAGTGATAAATGATCAGATGGTCATGTACAGGTAGAGATATTGGTGTGCAAAAGAGCAGAAAAGTAAATAAATAAAAACAGTATGGGGATGAGGTAGGTAAAAATGGGTGGGCTATTTACCGATAGACTATGTACAGCTGCAGCGATCGGTTACCTGCTCAGATAGCAGATGTTTGAAGTTGGTGAGGGAGATAAAAGTCTCCAACTTCAGCGATTTTTGCAATTCGTTCCAGTCACAGGCAGCAGAGAACTGTTTTAATGGATGTATTAATATTAGTTATGAAATGACATGTGTATTATGTACAGAGGTTTCTCTTGGAGGCTATAGTAGAGGAGAGCACTTACAGAGGCTCTAGTAGAGCAGGCGGTGCCCTGAGAGACAACAGAGGCAGTGGTGGTCTTCACAGGGGCTGTTGCATAGAGGGTCTGGGAGAAAGGTGAGGTTGTCTCAACAGAGGGGAATGGTAGAAGAATATTATATAACCCTAATATGAAAATTATTTGAGGGTAAAAAAGCTCTTGACAGGTTAACCCATACAATATTTACCTGAACAAGCTTCTTAGGCACATCATGCTGAAGTTACAAAGGAAATAAATGAATAGCGACAATGCGTTATAAATATGTGATATTTAAAACATGACACAAAATTGTTCTTCTCCATCATGTTTTGATTTATGTAAATTCTAGGCATTAGTTCTAAAATGACAACAGTGTAGTAGGAAAAATCCCACTTGAAGAAAGCGGTGCAGAGATTGTGGCACTCACAGATACTGTGTTGGGGAAGGGGGCACTCACAGAGACCATAGCATGGGTGGGGGCACTCACAAAGGCTGTAGAGAATTTGGCTATACTGTTATAAAAACAGACCAACACAAACCAAGCTTTTGACAGTTTAGCCTGCATTTTATTTTCCTGAGCAGGCTTCCTTGCCAAGTTAAGACTTGGTCTTGCTGTAGACATGAGAGCCCCCAATACCTTTATTCATTGAATTGCAACATAGAGAGAAACGAACAGGAGGGAGGAGGATGTCTTCCCTGTAACGCACAGCGTTGAAATTGTGTGAAATGACAACAAGCTCAGTCCGATGATGCTGTGACACACCGCCCCAGACAATGACAGACTCTCCACCTCCAAATCGATCCCGCTCCAGAGTACAGGCCTCGGTGTAACGTTCATTCCTTTGACGATTATCTAGAATCCGACCATCACCCCTGGTGAGACAAAACTGCGACTCGTCAGTGATGTCTGGTGAGTACCTGCCTTTACAACAGTCCTACAAGCCCTCAGTTCAACCTCTCTCAGGCTATTGCGGACAGTCTGAGCACTGATGGAGGGATTGTGCGTTCCTGGTGTAACTCGGGCAGTTGTGGTTACCATCCTGCACCTGTCCCGCAGGTGTGATGTTCGGATGTACAGATCATGTGCAGGTGTTGTTACATGTAGTCTGCCACTGCAAGGACGATCAGCTGTCCGTTCTGTCTCCCTGTAGCACTGTCTTAGGCGTCTCACAGTACGGACATTGCAATTTATTGCCCTGTCCACATCTGCAGTCCTCATGCCTCCTTGCAGCATGTCTAAGGCACGTTCACACAGATGAACAGGGACCCTGGGCATCTTTCTCTTGGTGTTTATCAGAGTCTGTAGAAAGGCCTCTTTATAGTGTCCTAGGTTTTCATAACTGTGACCTTAATTACCTAACGTTCCACAGGTGCATGTTCATTCATTGTTCATGGTTCATTGAACAAGCACAGGAAACAGTGTTTAAATCCTTTACAATTTAGATCTGTGAAGTTATTTGTATTTTTACGAATTATCTTTGAAAAACAGGGTCCTGAAAAAGGGACTTTACTTTTTTGCTGAGTTTATATCAAATGGATGTCTTTTCACAGTTCCCCTTGTGCATTTAGATCATCTTTCATCTTTTTTTAATGGTTTTATTGCTAGCTTGAGTTACCTGGGTTGGCAGAGAGTTCCATCTAGTCATGGCTCTATGTATTACTCTGCATTTCCCAGCCTTTGTTCTAGAGCTGTGGACTCCAAAGAGACCTCTGGTTGCATGTCTTGCGTTGTACCAATGAGTAGAGGTCGACCGATTTATGATTTTTCAACGCCGATACAGATTATTGGAGGACCAAAAAAAGCTGATACCGATTAATCTGAGAATTTTTATATATTTGTAATAATGGCAATTACAACAATACTGAATGAACAATGAATCATTTTATTTTAACGTAATATAATAAATAAAATCTATTTCGTCTCAAATAAATAATGAAACATGTTCAATTTGGTTTAAATAATGCAAAAACAGTGTTGGAGAAGAAAGTAAAAGTGCAATAACGGGCCATGTAAAAAAGTTTAAGTTGTTAAGTAAGTAATGTTTAAGTTCCATGCACAGAACATGAGAACATATGAAAGCTTTTGGTTCAATAATCCCAGTTCTTCAATATTCCCAGTTAAGAAGTTTTAGGTTGTAGTTATTATAGGAATTATGATGCGTCAACTATTTCCCTCTATACCATTTGTATTTCATATACCTTTTTGACTATTGGATGTTCTTATATGCACTTTAGTATTGCCAGCCTAATCTCGGGAGTTGATAGGCTTGAAGTCATAAACAGCACTGTGCTTCAAGCATATCTAAGAGCTGCTCGCAAACGCAGTAAAGTGCTGTTTGAATGAATGCTTTTGAGCCTGCTGCTGCCTTCCACCACCCAGTCAGACTACTGTATCAAATCATAGACTCAATTACAATAAACACACATAAATACGAACCTTTGGTCATTAATATGGTCAAATCTGGAAAATATCATTTTGAAAACAAACTGTTCTTTCAGTGAAATACGGAACCATTCTGTATTTTGTTGGTGGCAAACCTAAATATTAATATTAAATATAACCTAATAAGTCTAAATATTGCCGTTACATTGCACAACCTTCAATGTTATGTCATTATTATATACAGTTCTGGCAAATTAATTACTGTCTTTGTTAGGAAGAAACACAGTTCGCAACGAGCCAGGCTTTCAATGAACGCAAGAGAAGTGACACAATTTCCCTAGCTAATATTGCCTGCTAACATGCATTTATTTTAACTAAATATTTTATTATAATTACTTTTCACTAAATATTTTATAATTAAGAAAGGCATTGATGTTTATGGTTAGGTACATTTGTGCAACGAATGTGCTTTTTTCGCAAATGAGCTTTTGTTAAATCATCACCCGTTTGGCAAAGTGGCAAAGAATTAGTCTGTGATTCGATGATAAATTAACAGGCACCGCATTGATTATATGCAATTCAGGACAAGCTAGTTAACCTAGTAATATCATCAACCATGTGTAGAACCAGTTATGCATTAGTGGGTGCAATTTAAATTTTTGGATGAAAAATGTTCCCGTTTTAAACAAGATATTTTGTCACGGAAAGATGCTCGACTATGCATATAATTGACAGCATTGGAAAGAAAACACTCTGACGTTTCCACAACTGCAAAGATATTGTCTGTGAGTGCCACAGAACTGATGTTACAGGCGAAACCCAGATAAAAATCCAACCAGGAAGTGTCGCATTTTTTGAAACCGCCTCATGCCAATGACTCCTTATTTGGCTGTGAATGAGCTACGAATGAGCTTACGTTTTCCACATATTCCCCAAGGTGTCTACAGCATTGTGACGTCTTATTAGGCATTTCCATTGAAGAATGGCCGTAAGGGACCATATATAGCATGTGGTCACATGGTGTCTCCCGCAGAAAATCTCACGTAAAATACTGAGGTAGCCATTTTTCCAATCTCTTCTTATGAGAAACCAATTGCCTCGACGGATATATTATCGAATATATATGTTAAAAACACCTTGAGGATGGATCCTAAACAACGTTTGCCGTGTTTCTGTTGATATTATGGAGCAAATTTTGAAAAAGTTTGGCGTTATAGTTGCAGCATTTTCCGGTCGATTTCTCAGCCAAGCATGATGAAGAAACGGGAGCTTTTTCACCTACAAAAATAATCTTTTTGGAAAAAAGGAACATTTGCTATCTAACTGGGAGTCTCCTGAGTGAAAACATCCGAAGTTCTTCAAAGGTAAATGATTTAATTTGGTTGCTTTTCTTATTTTCGTGAAAATGTTGCCTGCTGCCAGCAGAGCTAGCATAGCATTATGCCATGATAAACTTACACAAATGCTTGTCTAGCGTTGGCTGTAACTCATATTTTGAAAATCTGAGATGACAGTGTTGTTAACAAAAGGCTAAGCTTGTGTTTGAATATATTTATTTCATTTCATTTGCGATTTTCATGAATAGGAAAAGTTTCTCGGGGTATTTATGTCGGCTGCGTTATGCTAATGCGTTTGAGGCTATGATTACGCTCCCGGATACGGGATTGCTCATCGCAAGAGGTTTTAACTAGTGATTATGTGAAGATTGTTTGTTTTTTATAAGATACGTTTAATGCTAGCTAGTAACTTACCTTGGCTCATTGCAGCCACAAGGTCCTTTTGAAGCTGCACTCACGTAACAGGTGGTCAGCCTGCCATGCAGTTTCCTCATCCTCATTGCAATGTAATTGGCCATTATCTGTAACGGCATTCAGAGGAAGAAGGTGAAAACCAAGGTGCAGCGTGCTATGTGTTCAACCACCCACAAATAAGAGTGGGAAAACAGGCTACATAAGTATGGATCTCAAAAAGAGACAACGAAAGACAGCTGTCCCTGATTGAGAACCATACCCGGCCAAAACATAGAAATACAATACCTAGACATACAAACATTGAATGCCCACCCACATCACACCCTGACCAAACAAAAAATAGAAACATACATAGCAATCTACGGTCAGGGCGTGAGCCAGAAGTGGAGCGGGGTCCACGTCCCTCACCAGATCCGCCACCGCGGAGTAATACCCACCCAGACCGGAGACCAAATGCGCTGAGCTGGCACAATCCGCCCTGGCTGGATGCCCACTCTCGCATGGCACTTGCGGGGGGCTGGCTTATAGCCCACTGGCGACACCGTGCGCTTCATTGCATAACACGGTGTCTGACCAGTACCACGCTGCTTCCAGTAAGCACGGGGAGTTAGCTCAGGTCTCTCGCCTGACTCCGCCAACCTCCCTGTGTGCCCCGCCCCCAAAGAATTGTGTGCCTGTGTGCCTGTTGCGCTGCCGTGCTAACTCCTCGTAGTGTTGCCGCTCAGACTTAGCTGCCTCCAAATCCTCCTGCGGACGGCGATACTCTCCAGCCTAGGCCCAGGGTCCCTTGCCTTCCATTATCTCCTCCCATGTCCATTTCTCCAGATAGCGCTGCTCCTCCTTACCACGCTGCTTGGTCCTTTGGTGGTGGGTGGTTCTGTAACAGCATTCAGAGGAAGAAGGTGAAAATCAAGGTGCAGCGTGGTACATGTTCATATTATTTATTCTGACTGAACACTGAATACAAAATAACAAAAAGAATACCCTAAACAGTTCTGACAGGTGCAACAAACACTAAACAGAGGGCGTGACATTATCGGTGTCCAAAATTGCCGATTACCAATTGTTATGTAATCTTGAAATCGGCCCTAATTAATCGGTCGACCTCTACCGATGAGTGTCCGAACAGTGTACCAACTGCTTGAACAGCCAGTTTTGTACTTTCAACACATCAATACCTCACACAAAGACCAATAATAATGCAGTCAATCTATCCACAGCTTTGAGGTAGGAGAGACTGACATGCATGTCTACATCTTCCCCAAATCATAATGAGTTAATTGTTACATGATTAACTTAATTGTGTAACAATTTAGCATTGTTAGTGGATTAAATAAATAACAGTCATTAGATTAATGAAAGTAAAGTCACAACATAGACAATTTACAGTAAGCCCACAAAACAGATAAGGACTTATCTTTAGTGTATGGGTCGCTCAGGTGGGTGTATAGGGTTGGGGACCGATCCATCATGATAGGACAATAAAAAAGTATATACACACATCTAATTTATGTATTCAACACCAAACTTTTCCAAACACAAAACACACACACACCTTCCATCACAATACATTCTATGTCTTCTGTTTGCTATGTTTTTAACTCCACCATGTTGATTGAGTACTTGTGTGTTCCAATTTGTTATATTTGAAGATATATTATTTTACTAGTTATCCTTTCTTCTCATGTTGTCTTATCCATGTATAAATAGAATGTAAATCACTATTTTACAACATTCCCTATCTTGAATGCTATAGTGTAGTTGCAGTTCATTTAACAATTATTTAATTTTATTGCTTTTCAATCTATTTTTTAAATTATAATTGCAATCCCTACCATGGTTAGTATTTGGTGTTCCATTATTCGACTTCTCTATGAGAACTTTGTAATTGTAGAATAGCCATGGAGTAGTCTTTGTGTCTCAGAACATTTGGTTGTCAATATACAGTTTATCAACTACAAGGGCTACACGCTTCCCTTTTAATCTATTCTCCTTAAAGATTGGCTAGAGAACTTTGCGACATTCTGCAATATCCCTTGGGAATTGATCGTTCATGCCAGCAAGGTTTTTACCCAGGCTTTCAACCATTAATTTATCCTTGATAAAAGCTAATTTGGCAACGATTGGGCGCTCATATCTGCACACTTTCGAGTAGGATTTTATTGACAGCATCAAGTGGGAGTTGAAGAGCTGTAAGAAATAATAATTTCACTACTCTTTCAGGAACTACTCCTTCGCTTTCTTGAATACCAGAAAGTACTAGATTTTCTCTCATAGATCTAGTCAGTATGTCAAGTAACGCTTCTCTGAGAAAGATGTTCTCCTTTTTATGTTCATTAACGTCCATTTCTATCGTATTGACTATCCCTTTTAGCTTGTTTGTTTCTTTCTCCATTGTCACAACTTTTTGGTCACATTTTGAGGCTCGCCTTCAACTCCTTTTACATTTTTTTAATCTTTACTGACTATTTCAAGTTTGGCCAGTTTGTCATTTATCAACTTGAACAGATCGCTTCTCACCCTTACCAGTCCCGGTGGTGAAAAGCATAAATCATCTGTCGAGGAGTCGTATTTTCTTTAGGAGTTTGATTTTCCTTGTTTACTCTCCGTCATGTTTGAGTGTTGCTTGTTTTTGTAATATTTGTTGATACATTTCTGAAGTCTTATGATTTGTTTTGTGTTGTTATCCAGAATGAATGTTATTACCCACGACTATACGAAGTGCTAATACATAGTCTAACGTTTTTATCTTGAGGCAATCTGCACCGCTGTGTTCAGTCCGCCATCTTTTTGACCTGAACTTCCCTGGAAACCTAGTTTTGGTTGCCCCTTAGTTTGAAGATGTGATCCTGAGACAGGTGTTTTATACAATAGCCTTCTGTGTGTTCTCTTTTCGACTCCCTCTGCATATTTGCAATCAAATGCCAGAATTTTCTCCATCTCCTTAGCTATAGGTACAAATCTGTTGTTCTGCCCCTGAACAGGCAGTTAACCCACTGTTCCTAGGCTGTCATTGAAAATAAGAATTTGTTCTTATTAACTGACTTGCCTAGTTAAATGAAGGTAAAATAAAACTGTTTTATTTTGAAAATATGAATACAATTGTTAAATTAGGAGTCTAGTTGGTTTAAACATGGCTGTTTAAAAGTCTGATGGCCTTGAGATTGAGAAATAGCTTCTGTCTCTCAGTCCCAGCTTTGATGCACCTGTACTGACCTTGCCTTCTGGATGGTAACGGGGTGAACAGGCAGTGGCCGTCTGAAAATATGAATACAATTGTTAAATTAGGAGTATAGTTGGTTTAGCCATGGAAAAGACAGGAACTTTCCCGCTAGCCATGATTGGCTGAGATAATGGGTGGGCTGGACATGCCGAGAGATGAGTTCGGATTGGTCTGCCATGTAGCACACTTGTCTATAATATGAGCTGGTCAGTATGTGTAGGTAATCCTTTCTAATGCAGCCTTTTTGAAAAAAATATCACGTAGTAGAACTGCAAAAGTGTTGCTCTCCACTTTCTGGATGACCGAGATTTGAAATCAGTGGAATAAGAGTATGATATATCAGCTTGGGGATTTGAACGTGCAACCTTTTGGTTGCTACTCTAACCACTAGGCTACCCTGCCGCCCCAGTGAGGCTGCTGCCTACATACAGACTTGAAATCATTGGCCACTTCAATAAACGGATCACTAGTCACTTAAATAATACCACTTTAATAATGTTTACATACATTGCATTACTCATCTCATATGTATATACTGTATTTTATACCATCTATTTCATCTTGCCTGTGTCACTTGGTCATTTCTCATCTATATATTTCTTTGTATATATTCTTATTCCATTACTCTACTTAGATTTGTGTGTATTAGGTGTTGTTGTGGAATTGTTAGACTACTTGTTAGCTATAGCTGCACTGTCAAAACTAGAAGCACAAGCATTTTGCTACACTTGCAGTAACATCTGCTAACCATGTGTATGTGACCAATAACATTTTATTTTATTTATAAAGAATGAAAATATCTGACATTGAATTCCCATTTGAACTTTGCTGTGCTTTTAAATGATTGTAAACACTGGGTGTTTGAGTAGATCTAGGAAAAAAGAAAGCAAACACGGGATATTTTAATTAAGAGATCATCTTTGTAGTGGATCAAGTACAGATTTAGCCATACCTGCAGGTTCTACCAGTTATGTAGAGATTCATTTAAAGGTATCACATCCCTATACCTTAGTTTCAATGTCATTGGGACATTTGAAAGTCTCGGATGCAGCCCTACCCCTGTGGTTCACCATGTTTTAGGCATTTTTTGCAAGCAGAGACAGAATGGGCTTCCTGTTGAGCGCACGCAGTTGGAGGCCCTTAAGAAAATGCAGCAACACAAAGCTGTGACACAAAGGAAATTATGGATGTGCTGTGAGAAAGCTGCCACGGATAGCCCCTGATAAAATAATACAAAAATAAGCACCAGACCAAAGTCAATAAAGGTGGCAGTGTGAAATATGTGGGTCACCCCGATTGCATTGGTCTGTCCCTCGGGCACGTCGATGGACTTTGAAGTACTTTCAAAATGGTCCTTGCCACCACCAAGACACTCCATCTGTCAGAACCTTGTGGGCTATTTCACTCACCTTAGGATGTCAACCATGTCCAATCACCATGTTCATGTTTCAAAAGCCAATCATATATAGGGTTGAAGTCGGAAGTTTACATACACTTAGGTTGGAGTCATTAAAACTAGTTTTTAAACCACTCCACACATTTCTTGTTAACAAACTATAGTTTGGCAAGTCGGTTAGGACGTCTATTTTGTGCATGACACAAGTAATTTTTCCAACAATTGTTTACAGACAGATTATTTCACTTTAATTCACTGTATCACAATTCCAGTAGGTCCGAAGTTTACGTACACTAAGTTGACTGTGCCTTTAAACAGCTTGGAAAATTAGAGAAAATTATGTCATGGCTTTAGAAGCTTCTGATAGGCTAATTGACATCATTTGAGTCAATTGGAGGTGCACCTGTGGATGTATTTCAAGGCCTACCTTCAAACTCAGTGCCTCTTTGCTTTATATCATGGGAAAATCCAAATAAATCAGCCAAGACCCCAGAAACAAAATTGTAGACCTCCACAAGTCTGGTTCATCCTTTGGAGCTATTTCCAAAAACCTGAAGGTACCACGTTCATCTGTACAAAGAACAGTACTCAAGTATAAACACCATTGGACCACACAGCCATTATACCGCTCAGGAAGGAGACGCATTCTGTCTCCTAGAGATGAACATACTTTGGTGCGAAAAGTGCAAATCAATCCCAGAACAACAGCAAAGGACCTTGTGAAGATGCTGGAGGAAAACAGGTACAAAAGTATCTATATCCACAGTAAAACGAGTCCTGTATCGACATATCTGAAAGGCCGCTCAGCAAGGAAGAAGCCACTGCTCTTTAACCGCCATAAAAAAAGCCAGACAACGGGGACAAAGATCATACTTTTTGGAGAAATGTGCTCTGGTCTGATGAAACAAAAATAGAACTGTTTGGCTATAATGACCATCGTTATGTTTGGAGGGAAAAGGGGGACGCTTGCAAGCCGAAGAACACCATCCCAACCGTGAAGCATGGGAGTGGCAGCATCATGTTGTGAGGGTACTTTGCTGCAGGAGGGACTGGTGCACTTCACAAAATAGATGTTGTCATAAGGAAGGAAATTATGTGGATATATTGAAGCAACATCTCAAGACATAAGTCATGAACCTTTTAGGGCTAGGCGTCCCGCTAGCAGGACAATGACCTGTGAAACTGGAGGGTGTGCAATTAAAATAAATAATCATAAATATTATGGATATTAAACATTTAGGTACATGTAAGTGTCTTATATCAGTCGAAAGCTTAAATTCTTGTTAATCTAACTGCACTGATTTACAATAGCTACCATAATATGCCATGCGATTGTTTTATGACGGTGCCCCACATCAAAATATTTTTCCACCGGCACAGGTTTCATAAATTCACAAATGGCGATTAAATATTCACTTACATTTTGAAAATCTTCCTCTGATTTGTCATCCAAAGGGTCCCAGCTATAACATGTAGTTTAATTTTGTTAGATAAAATCCTTATTTGTATCCCAAAGACTCTGTTAAGTTGGCGCCATTGATGTGAGTAATCCTCTCGTTCAACACGCAGAGAAAGGAATCCGAAAATCTAACCCTAAACTTTGTTTCAACAAGTCAAAATATGTTTCTATTTACTCCTCAGATCCCCTAAAATGTAATCAAACTATAATATTTCTTACGGGAAAAAATTATGTTCAATAGGTAACTGTGTCCAAGATGGCGCAGCAGTCAGACGTCTTGTCGTGTCGTGTCCCTTGTATATATCGTTTTTTTTAACATATTTTTCTTCGCATATCTTTTAAAACATTTTGCTAAACCTCAACTTCTAAATACTCTCCTCCAACCTGCCTCACCCAATGTAGCGCGGATCTGCTTTTTTTTCTAAAGTATTTATATTTACTTCGGATCCGGAACCCCTCAACTGAAGCTAGCCAGCTAACTACCAGCCATCAGTCAGCAAACCATTGCTAGGAGTCTTCAGCTAACCTTTGGCTCGGAAAGCTCTCGCCAGTTCGAACAACGCGACTCTAACCAGAGCATAACGGACCTATTATTTTTTTATCCCCGGATTCCCACCGGATTCCCACCGCAAACGGAACATTTTCAACTGGATCTTCACAACTAGCTAACTAGCTAACCGCAACCCCGGATGATTACTCCTGGCTAGCGTTTCCATCCACTTAGCTTGAAGCTAGCCCGGGCAGAGCTCCTGTGCTACCACCAAAGCATACTCCTGGGCTACAATATCCGGACCCACGACCGGTCTATCGATGTCACCGCATGAAGAGACATAAACAGACTCACCCCATCGCGACGTCCTCCAAAGGCTAACTTTCTTGCCCTTGCTATCTCATTGCTTGCTAATTCGGCCTGCTAACTGCTAGCTTGTTTAGCCCTGGTCCGCTAACTGCTACCTTGTTTAGCCCCGGCCTACTAACTGTTAGCTTGTTAGCACAGGCCTGCTAACTGTCTGAATCGCCGCGTCCCAACCACTCACTGGACCTATATTTACTTTCAATATCTTTTCGATTTTTAATTCGATTATACCTTCCGGTAACCTGCCTCACCCAATGTGATACGGAATCACTATTATTTTAAATTTTTAGAACACATTCAAGAACCTCCAGAAGCTAACCAGCTACAAGCTATTTAGTCATTGTTAGCCACTGCTAGCGGCTTTTACCTTCTGCACAGCCAGCCAGTTCTTTTAACCTGGATAATACTCGCCAGTCTAGCTTCCCTGCCCCATCCACCGCTGCCCCCTGGACACTGATCACTTGGCTACATAGCTGATGCATGCTGGACTGTCCATTAATCACGGTACTCCATTCTGTTTGTTTATGTTTTATCTGTCTGCCCCAGCCGCACTCAGGCTCTGTGTGTAGTTAATCCGACCCTCCCTGCCTAGTCAACGCCATTTTACCTGCTGTTGTTGTGCTAGCTGATTAGCTGTTGTTGTCTCACCTACTGTTTTAGCTACTGTTTTAGCTAGCTCTCCCAATTCAACACCTGTGATTACTGTATGCCTCACTGTATGTCTCTCTCAAATGTCAATATGCCTTGTATACTGTTGTTCAGGTTAGTTATCATTGTTTTAGTTTACAATGGAGCCCCTAGTTCCACTCTTCATACCCCTGATACCTCCTTTGTCCCACCTCCCACACATGCGGTGACCTCACCCATTACAACCAGCATGTCCAGAGATACAACCTCTCTCATCATCACCCAGTGCCTGGGCTTACCTCCGCTGTACCCGCACCCCACCATACCCCTGTCTGCGCATTATGCCCTGAATATATTCTACCATGCCCAGAAATCTGCTCCTTTTATTCTCTGTCCCCAACGCTCTAGGCGACCAGTTTTGATAGCCTTCAGCCGCACCCTCATACTACTCCTCCTCTGTTCTGCGGTGATGTGGAGGTAAACCCAGGCCCTGCATGTCCCCAGGCACCCTCATTTGTTGACTTCTGTGATCAAAAAAGCCTTGGTTTCATGCACGTCAACATCAGAAGCCTCCTCCCTAAGTTTGTTTTACTCACTGCTTTAGCACACTCTGCTAATCCTGATGTCCTTGCCGTGTCTGAATCCTGGCTCAGGAAGGCCAGCAAAAATTCTGAGATTTCCAAACCCAACTATAACATTTTCCGTCAAGATAGAACTGCCAAAGGGGGAGGAGTTGCAGTCTACTGCAGAGATAGCCTGCAAAGTAATGTCATACTTTCCAGGTCCATACCCAAACAGTTCGAACTACTAATTTTGAAAATGACTCTCTCCAGAAATAAGTCTCTCACTGTTGCCGCCTGCTACCGACCCCCCTCAGCTCCCAGCTGTGCCCTGGACACCATTTGTGAATTGATCGCCCCCCATCTAGCTTCAGAGTTTGTTCTGTTAGGTGACCTAAACTGGGATATGCTTAACACCCCGGCAGTCCTACAATCTAAGCTAGATGCCCTCAATCTCACACAAATCATCAAGGAATCCACCAGGTACAACCCTAAATCTGTAAACAAGGGCACCCTCATAGACGATATCCTGACCAACTGGCCCTCCAAATACACCTCCGCTGTCTTCAACCAGGATCTCAGCGATCACTGCCTCATTGCCTGTATCCGCTACGGAGCCGCAGTCGAACGACCACCCCTCATCACTGTCAAACGCTCCCTAAAACACTTCTGTGAGCAGGCCTTTCTAATCGACCTGGCCCGGGTATCCTGGAAGGACATTGAACTCATCCCGTCAGTTGAGGATGCCTGGTCATTCTTTAAAAGTAACTTCCTCACCATTTTAGATAAGCATGCTCCGTTCAAAAAATGCAGAACTAAGAACAGATATAGCCCTTGGTTCACTCCAGACCTGACTGCCCTCGACCAGCACAAAAACATCCTGTGGCGGACTGCAATAGCATCGAATAGTCCCCGCGATATGCAACTGTTCAGGGAAGTCAGGAACCAAAACACGCAGTCAGTCAGGAAAGCTAAGGCCAGCTTCTTCAGGCAGAAATTTGCATCCTGTAGCTCCAACTCCAAAACGTTCTGGGACACTGTGAAGTCCAGGGAGAACAAGAGCACCTCCTCCCAGCTGCCCACTGCACTGAGGCTAGGTAACACGGTCACCACCGATAAATCCATGATTATCAAAAACTTCAACAAGCATTTCTCAACAGCTGGCCATGCCTTCCGCCTGGCTACTCCAACCTCGGCCAACAGCTCCGCCCCCCCCCCCACAGCTACTCGCCCAAGCTTCTCCAGGTTCTCCTTTACCCAAATCCAGATAGCAGATGTTCTGAAAGAGCTGCAAAACCTGGACCCGTACAAATCAGCTGGGCTTGACAATCTGGACCCTCTATTTCTGAAACTATCCACCGCCATTGTCGCAACCCCTATTACCAGCCTGTTCAACCTCTCTTTCATATCGTCTGAGATCCCCAAGGATTGGAAAGCTGCCGCAGTCATCCCCCTCTTCAAAGGGGGAGACACCCTGGACCCAAACTGTTACAGACCTATATCCATCCTGCCCTGCCTATCTAAGGTCTTCGAAAGCCAAGTCAACAAACAGGTCACTGACCATCTCGAATCCCACCGTACCTTCTCCGCTGTGCAATCTTGGTTTCCGAGCCGGTCACGGGTGCACCTCAGCCACGCTCAAGGTACTAAACGATATCATAACCGCCATCGATAAAAGACAGTACTGTGCAGCCGTTCACTGGTCACGATGGCAACACCCACCCGTAGCACGCGCTCCAGCAGGTGTATCTCACTGATCATCCCTAAAGCCAACACCTCATTTGGCTGCCTTTCGTTCCAGTTCTCTGCTGCCTGTGACTGGAACGAATTGCAAAAATCGCTGAAGTTGGAGACTTTTATCTCCCTCACCAACTTCAAACATCTGCTATCTGAGCAGGTAACCGATCGCTGCAGCTGTACATAGTCTATCGGTAAATAGCCCATCCATTTTTACCTACCTCATCCCCATACTGTTTTTATTTATTCTACTGTGTTATTGACTTGTTAATTGTTTACTCCATGTGTAACTCTGTGTTGTCTGTTCACACTGCTATGCTTTATCTTGGCCAGGTCGCAGTTGCAAATGAGAACTTGTTCTCAACTAGCCTACCTGGTTAAATAAAGGTGAAATAAATAAATAAATATTTAAAAAATTAGCAAGTGCATCCTGTCTTCATGGAGCACGCTAACACGAATTTCCAAGAGTGTCCCTGCACTAAAACTGATATTTCATATTCGGTTTTGAAGTTACGAACATAGACTGCTGACACCCTGTGGAAGCCATAGAAATTGCATCCAGGGAACTAATTTTCAGTAGTCTATGCTTGCCATTGTAAGTGTATGGTCTCTCATGAAAAATATTTTGGATGGGTTTTCTTTGGATTTTCTCCTACATATTTTACATTTCTACAAACTTCAAAGTGTTGTCTTTCCAATGATACCAATTATATGCATATCCTGGCTTCAGGGCCTGAGCAACAGGCAGTTTACTTTGGGCACATCATTCATGCGGCAAATGAGCAAAAAGGGTCAATCTTTGTTGCAAATTGGTCTTCCAAATGGAAAATGACCCCAAGCATACTACCAAAGTTGTGGCAAAATGGCTTAAGGACAACAAAGTCAAGGTATTGGAGTGGCCATCACAAAGCCCTGACCTCAATCCTATAGAAAATGTATTGGCAGAACTAAAAAAGCATGTGCGAGCAAGGAGGCCTGCAAACCTGACTCAGTTACACCAGCTCTGCCAGGATCAATGGGACAAAATTCACCCATCTTATTGTAGGAAGCTTGTGGAAGAGTACCGGAAACGTTTGACCCAAGTTAACCAATTTAAAGGCAATGCTACCAAATAATAATTGAGTGTATGTAAGCAACTTCTGACCCACTGGGAAAGCGATGAAAGAAATATAAGCTGAAATTAATCACTCTCTACTATTACTCTGACATTTCACTTTCTTAAAATAAAGTGGTGATCCTAACTGACCGAAGACAGGGAATTTCTACTAGGATTAAATGTCAGGAATTGTGAAAACTGAGTTGTAAACTTCCAACTTTAATTGTACATAATTCATCCATTTAGGGTAAAATCCAAAATAAATCTAATTGTTGTTTGTTAGAAAGAAAAAGCGATTGTCAATACTTTTTTTTACCAAAGCAGTCCCTTGAGGAAGAAGGCCATAACTTGCTTGTCCCTGGCACAAACAACATTTGAGAAGGTCTGCCATAGGCCTGTCTATTGTTAGTTAAATCCTGGGTTCAATTGAAACAATAGCTGTTCATAACATATAGCAAATGCTATTTAGTATTAAATAGCATCATTGATGATATGAGTGATAAGTCCCAACAATGTTTTTATGTGTGGTGTATATACCCCCAAATGAAAAGCTCCTAGTGGACCACTTAATGCCATGGATGAACTCCAAACCAAATATACTTACCCAAGAACTATGATGGTTGGGGATTTCAAAAGAGCTGAGGTAAAAGTAACTTGTGGGAACAACTTAACTTCTTCGGGCTGAGCCTCCTGGGTTCATACGGGATTCACTTGTATGCATTTTGAACGAGGGACACCGGTGGATAACTGAGCCTAACGTGCCAATGAAACAGACTTTTACGAACAAAAGAAACATTTTATGTAGCTGGGACCCTTGTGATTGCAACAAGATGAATATCTTCAAAGGTAAGTGATTTATTTTAGTGCTATTTCTGACTTTCGTGACACCTCTGCTTCGTTGGAAAATGCATGTAATTATTTTGTGTGCAGGGCGCTGTCCTCAGATATTTGCATGGTGTGCATTCACCGTAAAGCCCTTTTGAAATCTGACAACGTGGCTAGATTAGCAAGAAGTTAACCTTTTTGGAATAGGGGGTAGCATTTTCACTTTTGGATGAGTAGCGTGCCCAGAGTGAACTGCCTCCTACTCTGTCCCAGATGCTAATATATGCATATTATTATTAGAATTGGATAGAAAACACTCTGAAGTTTCTAAAACTGTTTGAATGATGTCTGTGAGTATAGCAGAACTCATATGGCAGGCGAAAACCTGAGAAAAATCCAACCAGGAAGTGGGACATCTGAGGATTGTAGTTTTTCAAAGCTTGGCCTACCGAATACACATTGAGATATGGATAAAGTTGCACTTCCTACAGCTTCCACTAGATGTCAAACGTCTTTAGAAACTTGAATGAGGATTCTACTATAAAGGAGGGGCTCATGAGACCTCTTTGAGTCAGTGGTCTGGCAGAGTGCCTTGGTCTAATGACGCTCGCTCCCTACAGAGTTACCTCTCGTTCCAGTGCTTTTCTGAAGGAATTCTCCGTTTGGAACATTATTGATGTTTGATGTTAAAAACATCCTAAAGATTGATTCCATACATCTTGTGACATGTTTCTAAAGGACTGTAACGGAACTTTCAATTTTTTGTCTGGATGAAGTGCCTGCGCCTCATGAAGATGGATTACTGGGCTGGACACGCTAACAACAAGTGGCTATTTGGACATAAATGACAGACTTTATGGAACTTTATGGAACAAATCAGTCATTTATTGTCAACCTGGGATTCCTGGGAGTGCCTTCTGATGAAGATCAAAGGTAAGTGAATATTTATGGTGTTGTTTCTAACTTTGTTGACTCCAAAATGGCGGATAATCCTCTGGCTGTTTTGGGTTCTGAGCGCCGTTCTCAGATTATGCTTTTTCCGTAAAGTTTTTTAAAAATCTGACACAGCGGTTGCATTAAGGAGAAGTCTATATTTAATTATGTGAATAACACTTATAATGAACATTTATAAAAGATACAAGTGTTTCTGCAAAATCATTGGATGTTTTGGTATCAAAACATTACTGCACGTAAGGCGCCAATGTAAACTGACATTTTTGGATATAAATATGCACATTATCGAACAAAACCTACATGTATTGTGTAACATGATGTCCTATGAGTGTCATCTGATGAAGATCATCAAAGGTTAGTGATTAATTTGATCTATATTTCTGCTTTTTGTGACTCATATCTTTGGCTGGAAAAATGGCTGTGTTTTTTCGACTTGGCTATGACCTAACATAATCATTTGTGGTGCTTTAGCTGTAAAGCATTTTTGAAATTGGACACGATGGGTAGATTAACAAGATGTTTATATTTAATTTGCTGTATTGGACTTGTTAATGTGGAATGTTGTCGAGTGGAACCCCTGCGCTAGAAAGGTTAAGCTTTTAAATGATTTATGACACTTGTATTTTCATGAATGTTGAATATTACAATTTCTGTCATTTGAATTTCGCACTCTGGAATTTCAACGGATGTTGTCGAGGTGAGACGCTAGCGTCCCAATGTTCCTTCAGAAGTCAGGGACTTCCGAGTGGCGCAGCGGTCTAAGGCACTGCATCACAGTGCTGGGGCACCACTGCAGCTTTGGGTTGATCCCAGGCTGTGTCACAGCCTGCCGTGACTGGGAGCCCCATAGGCCGCGCTCATTGGCCTATGGGGCTCCCAGCGACTCCATTGGCGGGCTGGGCGCCTACCAGCTGACTACAGTTGTCAGTTGCACAGTGTTTCCACCTACACTTTGGTACGGCTGGCTTCCAGGTTAAGCGAGCAGTGTGTTAAGAAGCAGCAGGGCTTGGCTAAAATGTTTCGGAGGACACATGACTCAACCTTCTACCTGGAGTGGAAGACGACAACAGTGTGAAAAAGGGAAATTCCATAAACAAACACTGCCTACATTTTACTGGCCCTGCCTTGATAAAATCTAGATCAGCTATCAGCATTCATTCCATTCCTACCTTCTCCAGTCAATCTTCCATGGGATATGTTCAAAACTCTCCAACAGGTTAAGGGAAAGAAGGCAGCTGGCCCTGACAATATCAGTGGGAGACTCATAAGTGAGTTTGCCTATGAGCTGAGCACACCAATGGTGGACATTATGCCTACATCTTTGGAGCAAGTCCCAACGCAATGGAAGGAGGCCACAACTGTTCCCCTCTCAAAAGTGAAGCCACCAACATTATACCAACTTAGACCAGTGTCCCTTACCTCCTTATAAGCTAAAGCTGGGGAAACGGATGTGTCAAACTGGATAATAAGCGCCATGGAAACTAATTTGGCCACGCAGAATTGCCTCAATATCTATCACCAACTCTGTGAGGAA